>NC_041382.1:738874761-738923213 GCF_002162155.2 Triticum dicoccoides
GCATCACTATGATGCTGCCTATGTTTCTTGATCCTACATGGGTCACCCTAGGCCATCTAGACCTAAGTGTCGACAAGAAGCGTTACGACTCGACACCTACCAACTAGTCTTGATGGCATCACTTTGATGATGCTTATGTTTCTTGATCCTACATGGGTCACCCTAGGCCATCTAGACCTAAGTGTCGACAAGAAGCGTTACGACTCGACACCTACCAACTAGTCTTGATGGCATCACTTTGATGATGGCATCAACTAAATAAACAAGCTAATGAACTAAATGAACAAGTAAATGAACTAAATGAACAACTAAATAAACAAGCAAATGAACTAAATGAACTAACCTTCTGTCTATCAGACATGAATGTGTACTTTCCAAATTTCCCCTCTTCACTTCCTCCTAGAGCATACTTGAGTTGTGTCAAGAACCAGGACCAGTTCACTGTATCTTCAACTCCAAGCACTCCAAATGCAATGGGGTACATATTGTTGTTTGCATCCCTTCCAGTAGCTGCTAGTATCTGTGCACCACTTGTCAATTTGATGAAGCAGCCATCTAGACCTATGAATGGCCTACATCCATTCAAGAAGCCCTCACAACATGCATTCAAACTGAAAAATAGACCATGGAACCTTGGTCCAGCAGTAGGATTTTCTCTGGTTTTGCTACTAATAGCAGTGACAATGCACCTAGATCCAGGATTTGTAAGCTTCATAGTCTCCAAATAGTCTCTCAGCCTCTTATATTGCTTCTTGTGAACACCAAGCACAATCTCATTTGCTTTCTTATTAGCCCTCCATGCCATCATCCTAGGAATCTCAAGCCCAAATTGCCTCTTTGCCTTGTCAACAATAGCAGGTACAGTAGTGTTGGGATCTGATCTGATAGTTTCAAGCATTTTGTTGCCAAGCCACCTTGAACTAATCCTAGTTTTCTCAGACTGGGTGGGACATGTGTGCTCCAACCTCATCTTCTTAATGCAGAAAGTGGGCTCATTTCTTATCTGTGCTGCTACCATGTAGAACTGACATCCATCTCTGATACGTCTCCAACGTATCTATAATTTTTGATTGCTCCATGCTATATTATCTACTGTTTTGGATGTTATGGGCTTTATTATACACTTTTATACCATTTTTGGGATTAACCTATTAACCCAGAGCCCAGTGCCAGTTTCTGTTTTTTTCTTTGTTTTAGAATATCGCAGAAAAGGAAAATCAAACGGAGTCCAATTGACCTGAAACTTCATGGAGCTTATTTTTGGATCAGAACAAGCCCAGAAGACTTGGAGTGCACGTTAGGGGATCAACGAGGAGGCCACGAGGCAGGGGGGCGCACCCACCCCCCTGGGCGCGCCCTCCACCCTCGTGAGCCCCTCGTGGCCCCCTGACGTACTTCTTCCGCCTATATATCTCCATATACCCTAAAAACATCTGTGAGCACAATAGATCGGGAGTTCCGCCGCCAAAAGCCTCCGTAGCCACCGAAAACCAATCCAGACCCGTTCCGGCACCCTGCCGGAGGGGGCAATCCTTCCCCGGTGGCCATCTTCATCATCCCGGTGCTCTCCATGACGAGGAGGGAGTAGTTCTCCCTTGGGGCTGAGGGTATGTACCAGTAGCTATGTGTTTGATCTCTCTCTCTCTCTCGTGTTCTTGAGATGATATGATCTTGATGTATCGCGAGCTTTGCTATTATATTTGGATCCTATGATGTTTCTTCCCCCCTCTACTCTCTTGTAATGGATTGAGTTTCCCCTTTGAAGTTATATTATCGGATTGAGTCTTTAAAGATTTGAGAACAGTTGATGTATGTCTTGCCGTGGATATCTGTGGTGACAATGGGATATCACGTGATTAACTTGAAGTATGTTTTGGTGATCAACTTGCGGGTTCCGCCCATGAACCTATGCATAGGGGTTGGCACACGTTTTCGTCGTGATTCTCCGGTAGAAACTTTGGGGCACTCTTTGAGGTTCTATGTGTTGGTTGAATAGATGAATCTGAGATTGTGTGATGCATATCGTATAATCATACCCACAGATACTTGAGGTGACATTGGAGTATCTAGGTGACATTAGGGTTTTGGTTGATTTGTGTCTTAAGGTGTTATTCTAGTACGAACTCTAGGGCTGTTTGTGACACTTATAGGAATAGCCCAACGAATTGATTGGAAAGAATAACTTTGAGGTGGTTTCATACCCTACCATAATCTCTTTGTTCGTTCTCCGCTATTAGTGACTTTGGAGTGACTCTTTGTTGCATGTTGAGGGATAGTTATATGATCCAATTATGATATTATTGTTGAGAGGACTTGCACTAGTGAAAGTATGAACCTAGGCCTTGTTTCAATGCATTGCAATACCGTTTACGCTCACTTTTATCATTTGTTACCTTGCTGTTTTTATATTTTTAGATTAAAAAAACTATTATCTACTATCCATATTGCACTTGTATCACCATCTCTTCGCCGAACTAGTGCACCTATACAATTTACCATTGTATTGGGTGTGTTGGGGACACAAGAGACTCTTTGTTATTTGGTTGCAGGATTGCTTGAGAGAGACCATCTTCATCCTACGCCTCCTACGGATTGATAAACCTTAGGTCATCCACTTGAGGGAAATTTGCTACTGTCCTACAAACCTCTGCACTTGGAGGCCCAACAACGTCTACAAGAAGAAGGTTGTGTAGTAGACATCAATCTCCATCACAGCAAACTATTATCCTATCACTGCAGTTTCTGTGATATTTGTATCTTCTAAGTTGTTTCACATGCAAATTGACAAGGGCCTCTCTGAATTGGTAAACATCTTTGAAACAGAGCTTCAGCTGAAATTGTTGTTCTGGATGCATCCTGTCCTTATCATACCAGACCCTAGGTGGTCTTTTCTTAGCTCTACTCCTTCCGCCAGAGCTGATAACAAAGGACATTGGTTCATTGCCATCATCATCTGCTTCAAAGCCTGTATCTTCCTCTTCTGAAGATGGAAACCAATCAGGATTAATGGTTGGCCCAGCACTTGAGTGGGACCTACTTGTAGGACCTGGCCTATTTGCCTTCTTCTTACCAGGCTCAGGAACTAGGATCTCTTGGGCCTCCTCATCATCTTCTTCTTGGTCCATGTCATATATATCTTCAGGATCTGTGTCCCCCTCACAGTGTGTACTAGCCAGGTATTCAGCTCTCTTCCTCTTTATGTCAGCAATAGTTTCATCTAGCTCATGTTCCTCTTTCCTCCTCTTTGCACTCTGTTCTTCCACATACTGCACTGAATCTGAGTCATCTTCTTCTTCTCCTGTAGCTAAGAGATCCACATCAACTACAAATTCTTCATCACTGCTTGAACCTTCATCATCATCTGTGTCCATGCCTACATGAATTTCTTCCTCACTAACTGCATTGTCCTCCTCATCTGAATCAAACTGAAAATCAGCATAATTGACACTTACTTCAGTGTTAAGCTGTGTCCCAAGATGTAACTGACAGTTAGGAGGAACTGATTTGAGTGGCAAAAAATTTACACTTTCCCGTGTCCCAAGATGTAACTGACAGTTAGGAGGAACTGATTTGTGCACAACACCGCTGTGCATCTTGATCTTCTCCAATTGGTGGTTCAGTAACTACCTTTCCCTTTATAACTGTCAGTGACAATGTCTGGGTGCTCTCAAATTCTCTCAGCATGCGAACTACTTCAATGTTGCCTTTAATGACACCAAACACCTTGCAACCCTATATCTTCCTCTTTCAAGTAGCAAAGACTGTCATCCTTACAGTATCCATTGGTGACCATTACATTGACCAAACTACCATAAGTGATTTCTCTTTCAGACATCTTAACAAGAGCATACTTCTTCCCAGGAAACTGGAAATAGATTGACCATAAATCTTCAGGCCTAAAATGGACATACAAATGAATATTAATAAGTCAATTGTATCAACATAAATGACCATTATATCTGACCATTAGAATGCACTATTCAAAAAATTTAGAACCATCAAATTAGTACTAACATTACTAGCATAGACAAATGAATATCTTCAGGCCTAATATAGCTCACCATTACAATGCAGTGTAAGCAAAATTACCAAGTCAATTATAGTAACATGACAATAACATAAATGAACACTATAGTGTGATTTTCTCCAAAAATTCAGAACCCTACAGTACTACTAACATAACTGAACCCTGACTGAAGATGTGATATTCGATAAATATTCAGGACTACAATCACTTCTAAATGACTAACAAATCAATATTCAGAACTAGAATCTTTGTTCAATGTATAAAACAGATCCAGTAGTAAGGAAAGATTGAAAGAACATATTTTGAAAGATTTAGATTACCTAGCTGAAGATGGGGCGAACGGGAGCACATCCTCGGGACCAATCTGCGAAGCTGCTTCCTCGGTACCAGGCTTCGGCGACAGGCCCACCGCCGCGGCCGACTCTGGATCTAGGTCGCAGCCGCCATCGGTGTGGGGGCCGATGACTCCGCATTGCAAGCGCAACCGCTTCTGCCCTGAAGTAGTACCACCGCCCTCGCTGCTGAGTGCGTCGTTGCCGCTTCCGTCGACTCCGTGTGCACCGTCGCCGCCGGAGCTGGTCGCCATCGGAGCGGAGCGGGGAAGGACTGAATCGAGGGGTGGACTAAATCAACGGGGGGAACAACTTGACCTACTAGATGGGCGCGCCGAAACGGCCGCCTCTCGCCGGCTAACAGCGTCCGTCAACACGCGCCACGTCAGCCCGACAGGCGGGACCCACATGTCGGATTCGCTGTTTTCTGGGCTAAAACGAAGAACCAGTGCTCCGCATTATAGATTAGCCCCATTGTTGGTGGTTTTTTGTGAACTGCCTCAAATTTGGTACAGATCTGTTACCCTAGCCCATAATGTGGTGGTTTTGAGTAAATAACTCGCTCGCTGAACCAGATGGCCGTCTGCTCGCTGAACCATATGGCAGGGCATTACCGTTGGCAAGGTAGCAAGCTTAATGGGCCATTGTCATGAAAGGAGGCGACTGGCGATGCTTGGAGCTTCACCGTCCAGGTGATACAGGGAGTTCGACACATCACTGTCTAGGGAGGAGGTGGGCTCAGACAGTATAGTACTCCTTCCGTCCTATAATATAAGAACATTTCTAACACTGTTAGAAACGTTCTTATATTATGGGGCAGAAGGAGTACTAGCGAGCATGATGGACAAAAGGGCAAGGACAAAGATGAATAAAGGCTACATCGGATGTTTTGAGAAGAAACTCTTGGAGGTGATGATGCCCACGGTCACGTGCCTAAGAGCAGTGGCACTCAACACATAAATGGCTAAACTAAAACACAAATCTATACCAAATCCGTGTCAACTCAAATGCAAAGGGTACCCACAAACCACGAAATTGATGAACGATGTAGATGTTGGGGAACGTTGCAGAAAACAAAAATTTTCCTACGGTTTCACCAAGATCCATCTATGAGTTCATCTAGCAACGAGTGATCGGATTGCATCTACATACCTTTGTAGATCACGCGTGGAAGCGTTCAAAGAACGGGGATGAGGAAGTCATACTCGACGTGATCCAAATCACCGGAGATCCTAGCGCCGAACGGACGGCACCTCCATGTTCAACAAACGTACGGTCAGCATGACGTCTCCTCCTTCCTGATCCAGCAAGGGGGGAGGAGAGGTTGATGAAGATCCAGCAGCACGACGGCGTGGTGGTGGATGCAGCAGTCACCGCAGCAGGGCTTCGCTGTTCTTCTGCGAGAGGGAGAGGTGTAGCAGGGGAGAGGGAAGCGCCAAGAGTCAAGGGTGCGGCTGCCCCTCCCCCCTTTATATAGGCTCCCCTAGGGGGGGGGCCGGCCCTAGGAGACGGGATCTCCTAGGGGGGGGGGGGCGGCCAAGGGGTGGAGTGCCCCCCAAGCCAGGTGGGGCGCCCCCCCACCCTAGGGTTCCCAACCCTAGGCGCATGGGGTGGGCCAAAGGGGGCGCACCAGCCCACTATGGGCTGGTTCCCCTCCCCACTTCAGCCCATGGGGCCCCCCAGGATGGGTGGCCCCACCCGGTGGACCCCCGGGACCCTTCCGGTGGTCCCGGTACAATACCGGTGACCCCCGAAACTCTCCCGATGGCCGAAACTGCACTTCCTATATATAATTCTTCACCTCCGGACCATTCCGGAACTCCTCGTGACGTCCGAGATCTCATCCGGGACTCCGAACAACTTTCGGGTTACTGCATATTCATATCTCTACAACCCTAGCGTCACCGAACCTTAAGTGTGTAGACCCTACGGGTTCGGGAGACATGTAGACATGACCGAGACGGCTCTTCGGTCAATAACAAACAGTGGGATCTGGATACCCATGTTGGCTCCCACATGCTCCTCGATGATCTCATCGGATGAACCACGATGTCGAGGATTCAAGCAACACCGTATACAATTCCCTTTGTCAATCGGTATGTTACTTGCCCGAGATTCGATCATCGGTATCCCAATACCTCGTTCAATCTCATTACCGGCAAGTCACTTTACTCGTACCATAATGCATGATCCCGTGACCAGACACTTGGTCACTTTGAGCTCATTATGATGGTGCATTACCGAGTGGGCCCAGAGATACCTCTCCGTCATACGGAGTGACAAATCCCAGTCTTGATCCGTGTCAACCAAACAGACACTTTCGGAGATACCCGTAGTATACCTTTATAGTCACCTAGTTACGTTGTGATGTTTGGTACACCCAAAGCGTTCCTACGGTATCCGGGAGTTACACGATCTCATGGTCTAAGGAAAAGATACTTGACATTGGAAAAACTCTAGCAAACGAACTATACGATCTTGTGCTATGTTTAGGATTGGGTCTTGTCCATCACATCATTCTCCTAATGATGTGATCTCATTATCAATGACATCCAATGTCCATAGTCAGGAAACCATGACTATCTGTTGATCAACGAGCTAGTCAACTAGAGGCTTACTAGGGACATGTTGGTGTCTATGTATTCACACATGTATTATGATTTCCGGATAACACAATTATAGCATGAATAAAAGACAATTATCATGAACAAGGAAATATAATAATAATCCTTTTATTATTGCCTCTAGGGCATATTTCCAACAATCTCCCACTTGCACTAGAGTCAATAATCTAGTTACATTGTGATGAATCGAACACCCATGGAATTCTGGTGTTGATCATGTTTTGCTCTAGGGAGAGGTTTAGTCAATGGATCTGCTATATTCAGGTCCGTATGTACTTTACAAATATCTATGTCTCCATCTTGAACATTTTCACGAATGGAGTTGAAGTGACGCTTGATGTGCCTGGTCTTCTTGTGAAACCTGGGCTCCTTGGCAAGTGCAATAGCTCCAGTGTTGTCACAGAAGAGTTTGATCGGCCCCGACGCATTGGGTATGACTCCTAGGTCGGTGATGGACTCCTTCACCCAAATTGCTTCATGCGCTGCCTCCGAGGCCGCCATGTACTCCGCTTCACATGTAGATCCCGCCACGACGCTCTGCTTGCAACTGCACCAGCTTACTGCCCCACCATTCAAAATATACACGTACCCGGTTTGTGACTTAGAGTCATCCAGATCTGTGTCGAAGCTAGCATCAACGTAACCCTTTACGACGAACTCTTTGTCATCTCCATAAACGATAAACATTTCCTTAGTCCTTTTCAGGTACTTCAGGATATTCTTGACCGTTGTCCAGTGTTCCTTGCCGGGATTACTTTGGTACCTACCTACCAAACTTATGGCAAGGTTTACATCAGGTCTGGTACATAGCATGGCATACATAATAGACCCTATGGCTGAGGCATAGGGGATGACACTCATCTCTTCTATATCTTCTGCCATGGTCGGACATTGAGCTGAGCTCAATTTCACACCTTGCAACACAGGCAAGAACCCCTTCTTAGACTGATCCATATTGAACTTCTTCAAAATCTTATCAAGGTATGTGCTTTGTGAAAGACCTATGAGGCGTCTTGATCTATCTCTATAGATCTAGATGCCTAATATATAAGCAGCTTCTCCAAGGCCCTTCATTGAAAAACTCTTATTCAAGTAGGCCTTAATGTTGTCCAAAAGCTCTATATCATTTCCCATCAAAAGTATGTAATCTACATATAATATGAGAAATGCTACAGAGCTCCCACTCACTTTCTTGTAAACGCAGGCTTCTCCATAAGTCTGCATAAACCCAAACGCTTTGATCATCTCATCAAAGCGAATGTTCCAACTCCGAGATGCTTGCACCAGCCCATAAATCGAGCGTTGGAGCTTGCACACCTTGTCAGCATTCTTAGGATTGACAAAACCTTCCGGCTGCATTATATACAATTCTTCCTTAAGGAAACCATTAAGGAATGCCGTTTTGACGTCCATTTGCCATATCTCATAATCATAGAATGCGGCAATTGCTAACATGATTCGGACAGACTTCAGCTTCGCTACGGGTGAGAAAGTCTCATCGTAGTCAACCCCTTGAACTTGTCAATAACCCTTAGCGACAAGTCGAGCTTTACAGATGGTCACATTTCCATCCGCGTATTCTTCTTCTTAAAGATCCATTTATTTTCTATGGCTCGCCGCTCAACGGGCAAGTCAGTCAAAGTCCATACTTCATTTTCATACATGGATCCTATCTCGGATTTCATGGCTTCCAGCCATTTGTCGGAATCCGGGCCCGCCATCGCTTCTTCATAGTTCGAAGGTTCACCGTTGTCTAACAACATGATTTCCAAGACAGGGTTGCCGTACCACTCTGGTGCGGAACGTGTCCTTGTGGACCTACGAAGTTCAGTAGCAACTTGATCTGAAGTTTCATGATCATCATCATTAACTTCCTCTCTAGTCGGTGCAGGCACCTCAGGAACATTTTCTTGAGTTGCGCCATTTTCCAGTTCAAGAGGTAATACTTCATCAAGTTCTACTTTCCTCCCACTTACTTCTTTCGAGAGAAACTCCTTCTCTAGAAAGGATCCATTCTTGGCAACAAAGATCTTGCCTTCAGATCTGAGGTAGAAGGTATACCCAATAGTTTCTTTAGGGTATCCTATGAAGACGCATTTTTCTGACTTAGGTTCGAGCTTTTTAGGTTGAAGTTTCTTGACATAAGCATCGCATCCCCAAACTTTTAGAAACAACAGCTTAGGTTTCTTCCCAAACCATAATTCATACGGTGTCGTCTCAACGGATTTCGACGGAGCCCTATTTAAAGTGAATGCGGCAGTCTCTAAAGCATAGCCCCAAAATGATAGCGTTAAATCGGTAAGAGACATCATAGATCGCACCATATCCAATAGAGTGCGATTACGATGTTCGAACACACCATTACGCTGAGGTGTTCCAGGCGGCGTCAGTTGTGAAACTATTCTACATTTTCTTAAGTGTGTGCCAAACTCGTGACTCAAGTATTCTCCTCCAAGATCTGATCGCAAGAACTTGATTTTCCTGTCACGTTGATTCTCAACCTCACTCTGAAATTCCTTGAACTTTTCAAAGGTCTCAGACTTGTGTTTCATTAAATAGACATACCCATATCTACTCAAGTCATCAGTGAGGGTGAGAACATAACGATAGCCACCGCGAGCCTCAACACTCATTGGACCGCACACATCAGTATGTATGATTTCCAATAAGTTGGTTGCTCGCTCCATTGTTCCTAAGAATGGAGTCTTGGTCATTTTACCCATGAGGCATGGTTCGCACGTGACAAATGATTCGTAATCAAGAGACTCTAAAAGTCCATCTGCATGGAGCTTCTTCATGCGTTTGACACCTATGTGACCAAGGCGGCACTGCCACAAGTATGTGGGACTATCATTATCAACCTTACATCTTTTGGTATTCACACTATGAATATGTGTAGCATTACGCTCGAGATTCATTAAGAATAAACCATTCACCATTGGAGCATGACCATAAAACATATCTCTCATATAAATAGAACAACCATTATTCTCGGATTTAAATGAGTAGCCATCTCGAATTAAACGAGATCCTGATACAATGTTCATGCTCAAAGCTGGCACTAAATAACAATTATTGAGGTTTAAAACTAATCCCGTAGGTAAATGTAGAGGTAGCGTGCCGACGGCAATCACATCGACCTTGGAACCATTCCCGATGCGCATCGTCACCTCGTCCTTCGCCAGTCTCCGCTTATTCCGCAGCTCCTGCTTTGAGTTAGAAATGTGAGCAACCGCACCGGTATCAAATACCCAGGAGCTACTACAAGTACTGGTAAGGTACACATCAATTACATGTATATCACATATACCTTTAGTGATGCCAGCCTTCTTGTCCGCTAAGTATTTGGGGCAGTTCCGCTTCCAGTGACCACTTCCCTTGCAATAAAAACACCCAGTCTCAGGCTTGGGTCCATTCTTTGGCTTCTTCCCGGCAGCTTGTTTGCCGAGCGCGGCAACTCCCTTGCCGTCCTTCTTGAAGTTCTTCTTACCCTTGCCTTTCTTGAACTTAGTGGTTTTATTCACCATCAACACTTGATGTTCCTTTTTGACTCCTACCTCTGCTGATTTCAGCATTGCAAATACTTCAGGAATGGTCTTTTCCATCCCCTGCATATTGAAGTTCATCACAAAGCTCTTGTAGCTCGGTGGAAGCGACTGAAGGATTCTGTCAATGACCGCGTCATCTGGGAGATTAACTCCCAGCTGAGTCAAGCGGTTATGTAACCCAGACATAGTGAGTATGTGCTCACTGACAGAACTGTTTTCCTCCATCTTACAGCTGAAGAACTTGTCGGAGACTTCATATCTCTCGACCCGGGCATGAGCTTGAAAAACCATTTTCAGCTGTTCGAACATCTCATATGATCCGTGTCTCTCAAAACGCTTTTGGAGCCCCGGCTCTAAGCTGTAAAGCATGCTGCACTGAACGAGGGAGTAATCATCGGTACGTGTCTGCCAAACGTTCATAACGTCTTGTTCTGCAGGGAGAGTAGGTGCTTCACCTAGCGGTGCTTGTAGGACATAATCTTTCTTGGCAGCTATGAGGATGATCCTCAGGTTCCCGACCCAGTCCGTATAGTTGCTGCCATCGTCTTTCAGCTTGGTTTTCTCTAGGAACGCGTTGAAGTTGAGGACAACGTTGGCCATTTGATCTACAATGCATGTTGTAAAGATTTTAGACTAAGTTCATGATAATTAAGTTCATCTAATCAAATTATTCAATAAACTCCCACTTAGATAGACATCCCTCCAGTCATCTAAGTATAACATGATCCGAGTTAACTAGGCCATGTCCGATCATCACGTGAGACGGACTAGTCAACATCGATGAACATCTTCATGTTGATCGTATCTTCTATACGATTCATGCTCGACATTTCGGTCTTCTGTGTTCCGTGGCCATGTCTGTACATGCTAGGCTCATCAAGTCAACCTAAGTGTTTGCATGTGTAAATCTGTCTTACACCCGTTGTATGTGAACGTTGGAATCTATCACACCCGATCATCACGTGGTGCTTCGAAACAACGAACTGTCGCAACGGTGCACAGTTAGGGGGAACACTTTCTTGAAATTATTATGAGGGATCATCTTATTTACTACCGTCGTTCTAAGTAAACAAGATGCAAAAACATGATAAACATCACATGCAATCGAATAATAGTGACATGATATGGCCAGTATCATATAGGTCCTGTGATCTCCATCTTGGGGCTCCATGATCATCTTGTCACCGGCATGACACCATGATCTCCATCATCCTGATCTCCATCATCGTGTCTCCATGAAGTTGCTCGCCAACTATTACTTCTACTACTATGGCTAACATGTTTAGCAATAAAGTAAAGTAATTTACATGGCGTTTCTCAATGACACGTAGGTCATACAAAAAATAAAGACAACTCCTATGGCTCCTGCCGGTTGTCATACTCATCGACATGCAAGTCGTGATTCCTATTACAAGAACATGATCTCATACATCACATATATATCATTCATCATTCATCACAACTTTGGCCATATCACATCACAGAACACTTGCTGCAAAAACAAGTTAGACGTCCTCTAATTGTTGTTGCAAGTTTTACGTGGCTGCAAGAGGGTTCTAGCAAGAACGTTTTCTTACCTACGTTAAAGCCACAACGTGATTTGTCAACTTCTATTTACCCTTCATAAGGACCCTTTTCATCAAATCCGCTCCAACTAAAGTGGGAGAGACAGACACCCGCCATCCACCTTATGCAACTAGTGCATGTCAGTCGGTGGAACCGGTCTCACGTAAGCGTACGTGTAAGGTTGGTCCGGGCCGCTTCATCCCACAATACCGCTAAAGCAAAATAAGACTAGTAGCGGCAAGAAAGTTGACAACATCTACGCCCACAACAAATTGTGTTCTACTCGTGCAAAAAGAACTACGCATAGACCTAGCTCATGATGCCACTGTTGGGGAACGTTGCAGAAAACAAAAATTTCCTACGGTTTCACCAAGATCCATCTATGAGTTCATCTAGCAACGAGTGATCGGATTGCATCTACATACCTTTGTAGATCACGCGCGGAAGCGTTCAAAGAACGGGGATGAGGAAGTCGTACTCGACGTGATCCAAATCACCGGAGATCCTAGCGCCGAACGGACGGCACCTCCGTGTTCAACACACGTACGGTCAGCGTGACGTCTCCTCCTTCCTGATCCAGCAAGGGGGGAGGAGAGGTTGCTGAAGATCCAGCAGCACGACGGCGTGGTGGTGGATGCAGCAGTCACCGCAGCAGGGCTTCGCCGTTCTTCTGCGAGAGGGAGAGGTGTAGCAGGGGAGAGGGAGGCGCCAAGAGTCAAGGGTGCGGCTGCCCCTCCCCCCTTTATATAGGCTCCCCTAGGGGGGCGCCGGCCCTAGGAGATGGGATCTCCTAGGGGGGCGGCGGCCAAGGGGTGGAGTGTCCCCCAAGCCAGGTGGGGCACCCCCCCACCCTAGGGTTCCCAACCCTAGGCACATGGGGTGGGCCAAAGGGGGCGCACCAGCCCACTATGGGCTGGTTCCCCTCCCCACTTCAGCCCATGGGGCCCTCCGGGATGGGTGGCCCCACCCGGTGGACCCCCGGGACCCTTCCGGTGGTCCCGGTACAATACCGGTGACCCCCGAAACTCTCCCGATGGCCGAAACTGCACTTCCTATATATAATTCTTCACCTCCGGACCATTCCGGAACTCCTCATGACGTCCGGGATCTCATCCGGCACTCCGAACAACTTTCGGGTTACTGCATATTCATATCTCTACAACCCTAGCGTCACCGAACCTTAAGTGTGTAGACCCTACGGGTTCGGGAGACATGTAGACATGACCGAGACGGCTCTCCGGTCAATAACCAACATCGGGATTTGGATACCCATGTTCCTCGATGATCTCATCGGATGAACCACGATGTCGAGGATTCAAGCAACCCCGTATACAATTCCCTTTGTCAATCGGTACGTTACTTGCACGAGATTCGATCATCGGTATCCCAATACCTCGTTCAATCTCGTTACCGGCAAGTCACTTTACTCGTACCGTAATGCATGATCACATGACCAGACACTTGGTCACTTTGAGCTCATTATGATGATGCATTACCGAGTGGGCCCAGAGATACCTCTCCGTCATACGGAGTGACAAATCCCAGTCTTGATCCGTGTCAACCCAACAGACACTTTCGGAGATATCCGTAGTATACCTTTATAGTCACCCAGTTACGTTGTGACGTTTGGTACACCCAAAGCATTCCTACGGTATCTGGGAGTTACACGATCTCATGGTCTAAGGAAAAGATACTTGACATTGGAAAAACTCTAGCAAACGAACTATACAATCTTGTGCTATGTTTAGGATTGGGTCTTGTCCATCACATCATTCTCCTAATGATGTGATCTTGTTATCAATGACATCCAATGTCCATAGTCAGGAAACCATGACTATCTGTTGATCAACGAGCTAGTCAACTAGAGGCTTACTAGGGACATGTTGGTGTCTATGTATTCACACATGTATTACGATTTCCGGATAACACAATTATAGCATGAATAAAAGACAATTATCATGAACAAGGAAATATAATAATAATCCTTTTATTATTGCCTCTAGGGCATATTTCCAACAGTCTCCCACTTGCACTAGAGTCAATAATCTAGTTACATTGTGATGAATCGAACACCCATGGAATTCTGGTGTTGATCATGTTTTGCTCTAGGGAGAGGTTTAGTCAATGGATCTGCTATATTCAGGTCCGTATGTACTTTACAAATATCTATGTCTCCATCTTGAACATTTTCACGAATGGAGTTGAAGCGACGCTTGATGTGCCTGGTCTTCTTGTGAAACCTGGGCTCCTTGGCAAGTGCAATAGCTCCAGTGTTGTTCACTATATATTAACACATATTGTTCCAAAAGAGAGGTACATTAACACATATTGTTCACTATATATTTATAGTTGATAAACAATATGGAAGGGGGATGCCGCAGGAGGTGATTGTCTTGCCGGCGCCGGCGACCCCAAAGTAGCGCTAGTACCTGGGATCGTGCAAGTACAGACAGAGGCACTCTTCTTGCGCCCGGAGGTTCGAGCAACACAACACCGAGGGCTCCTTATCTTTCTTGACCGCTGGATTGCAAGGTAAAAGCTTTTTCGGGGGGCACCGTGGCTTTGTCGCCATCGCACCCGCCGCCACCACCACTATGACCAGCGCCCACACCAACACCGCCACTATCCTAGCCATGATCTTTGACGACTGCATCTCCTCTCTAAACTCAAAGTCTCTCAAGTTTGTGTGGCAAGGTAAGTGAAGCGAAGCGCGTCGCTCAGATTTATAGTTATGGCCGAGGCATTTGCAGGCAGTGTTTACTCCTTCACCAAAAAATACATTATTTTTCATCCATTAAATATGGTACCAATTTTGGCCCTGCGATTATACTATGCCAAATTACATTTCGATTAATTGTCTCCTTGGATAAGGATGACTAGCTTAGCTGAGTATCTACATTACTCAAAAAAATTGAGTACGTGTAATTAGGATTGGTTGGTAATGTATAATTAACTGGCTATTAGTATAGTACCAATTTTGACCCTGAAATTATACCATGCCAAATTAGACTGCATTGATATTGATGACTAGCTAATACCTAGAATGATTGGTTGGCTATAATTTTATTTTTGGAAAAGGATCTAATCTATTATAAAACTTCATCGAACATACAAAGACAGACCTCAACGTGAACTTGGGCAGTATTTATTTTTCGCATTATATGTTTCTACGATGTTCTTTTAGGAATACCTAGATTGCGAGAAGGAGAGGGGAAGATGGAAAAATGCAAGATGCATATTGCAAATGCTGCACACCACGGGAAAATGCTTCTTTGCCATGTGCCGCATGTCTTCCCACGGGCATTCGGCAAACATAGTCATTGTCGAGTGCTTTTGAAAATATAGTTGGCAAAAAATGACACTAGATAGTCTCGAGGTTTGCTTAGTGTTACACTCGGAAAAAGAAAAGCGCTTGGTAATGATGCATCTTTGTCAAAAACACTTGATAAAGTTGTTTTTATTTCCTTTTATTTATTTCTTACCCTTTCGGTATGTCTAAATCTCAAGTAGTCCATCGTAACACCCACAACCATAGTTTTTCCACATTCAGTTGTTTCTTCTTAATCAAGCTAGGATTATCCAGCAGCATAATATTTTTTTCCTTTTTTCGAAAAGGAGGATTATTTCTGTCCCTTGCATCAAGCGATGCATACAATCATTTTTATTATATCATTCAACAGAGTCAGATAAAATAAATACATGGATCTATCCAAAACCACCTTCCTAGCGACCTTTATTGCTACACCTTCAAGCTTGTGCCCTAACCTAATCTGGTGTTTCGCCTAGCCGCCCATAGCAATTGGAGAGCACCAACCAGTCGAGCAGATCTTTGAAGGTGCAACCCTCAGCACGCACCGCAAGGACCGTGTGGCACCATGGCGAGTTTCAACCGATACGACGAGATACTGAGAAACAACACACTGTGAGCTATAACTGACACGTCAGGAGTTGCAATCTACTAGCGGTGAAGATGGAGCACCGCCCCTACAATGCTATTATGGGAAGATCGGGATGTTGGAACGATAGTCGGCTATTGTGACATTGCGACTTAATAAAATGATAGACTACTCTTATCAACAAGGTGCACCTTATTTTTCGACAGCCCAACATAACTACGGGTGACTGTGTGCCGTGGCGTTTTGCTGCAACCGACATAGTGGCGTGGCATGGTGCTAGGACCCGTCGGTGGAGAAGCTGCAACCAAGCAGTGGAGAAGCTATGATGATGACGACCGCGATGTGTGATGTTTTGCTGGAACTGACAACTCAGGGTGTTGCATCCGACATCACGGGGGTGCTGGAGGGGGAGGGGCGCACTATGCTTTGAATGATGACGACGTCCATTGGAACTAGCAACTGGGGGTGCTGGAACCGACGATTGTTTGTGATAGAACCCATGTCACAACTTTGGAAGGACCTTATGCTCCATACTCACAGCACGCGACCACCAGTTGTTAAAACACATGGCACGGCTTGCTACATACGACGGACCACACACACTGCTAATGCACATCATCAACCAAGAACTGCAATCTAGCAGTGACAATCTACACGCGAGCGGTGGCCGAAATAATTCTTTTGACGCTTTTTTCTCATACTTAAGCACGATCTGACCCGCGTTCTATTTTTTTTAACCTCCCCCTTTTCCTATCGCCAGAGTGCTTGGCGGTAGGGTATAACTACCTCCTGCCGGGGCTTGGTGATAGGGTTGACGGCGGGGCAGACGGTTGTAGGATCGAAAGTATGTCTAGAGGGGGGGGGTGATTAGACTACTTGACCAAATAAAAATCTATCCTTTTCCCAATTTTAGTCTTTGGCAGATTTTAGCTATCTTAGCACAAGTCACGCAATCTTAACACAATTCAAGCAAGCATGCAAAGAGTCTATGAACAGCGGAAAATAAAGCATGCAACTTGCAAGAATGTAAAGGGAAGGGTTTGGAGAATTCAAACGCAATTAGAGACACTGATGTTTTTGTCGTGGTTCTGATAGGCGGTGCTATCGTACATCCACGTTGATGGAGACTTCAACCCACGGAGGGTAACGGTTGTGCGAGTCCATGGAGGGCTCCACCCACGAAGGGTCCACGAAGAAGCAACCTTGTCTATCCCATCATGGCCATCGCCCACGAAGGACTTGCCTCACTAGCGGTAGATCTTCACGAAGTAGGTGATCTCCTTGCCCTTACAAACTCCTTGGTTCAACTCCACAATCTTTGTCGGAGGCTCCCAAGTGACACCTAGCCAATCTAGGAGACACCACTCT
This sequence comes from Triticum dicoccoides, assembly GCF_002162155.2. Classification (NCBI taxonomy): domain Eukaryota; kingdom Viridiplantae; phylum Streptophyta; class Magnoliopsida; order Poales; family Poaceae; genus Triticum; species Triticum dicoccoides. The sequence goes on from NC_041382.1 coordinate 738,892,123, forward strand.
CCAAGAAGTAACAAATGGTGTGTTGATGATGATCTCCTTGCTCTTGTGCTTCAAATGATAGTCTTCCCAACACTCAACTCTCTCTCACAGGATATGGATTTGGTGGAAAGAAGGTTTGAGTGGAAAGCAACTTGGGGAAGGCTAGAGATCAAGATTCATATGGTAGGAATGGGATATCTTGGCCTCAACACATGAGTAGGTGGTTCTCTCTCAGAAAATGTGTATTGGAAGTGTAGGTATGTTCTGATGGCTCTCTCCTCGAATGAAGAGTGGGTGGAGGGGTATATATAGCCTCCACACGAAAACTAACCGTTACACACAATTTACCAATCTCAGTGAGACCGAAGTGAAAGACTCGGTCAGACCGATTCAGCAAACCTAGTGATCGTTAGGATTTTCGGTGGGACTAAGATTCAACTCGGCAGGACCGATATGGTTATGGTTAGGGCATAACGTAATCTCGGTGCGACCGATTACACAAACTCGGTGGGACCGATTTTGGTAATAAGCTAACCAGAGAGTTGGTCAGGTAAACTCGGTGGGACCGATCGCTCATTTCGGTGGGACCGAAATGTTACGAAAGAGAAACAGAGAGTTTACATTGCAATCTCGGTGGGACTGATCGCTCATCTCGGTAGGACCGAAATGTTACGAAGGGAAACAGAGAGATTACAACCCCATCTCAGTGTGACCGAAATCCCTATCTGTGAGACCGATTTGCCTAGGGTTTGTGGCAGTGGCTATGACATTTGAAACTCGGTGGCGCCGGATAGAAAGAATCGGTAGGGCCGAGTTTGACTTTTGGTTTAGGTCATATGTGGATGTGGGAAGGTAGTTGAGGGTTTTGGAGCATATCACTAAGCACTATGAAGTAAGAACCTCATTAAACAACACCTCACCCCTCCTTGATAGTATTGGCTTTTCCTATAGACTCAATGTGATCTTGGATCACTAAAATATAAAATGTAGAGTCTTGAGCTTTGAGCTTGAGCCAATATTTTTGTCCTTAATATTTTGAGGGGTCCACATTCCTCATCCATGCCATGCCATTCATTGAGCTTTTCCTGAAAAATTAATCTTGGAATAGCATTAGCTCAATGAGCTATATGTTGTTAGGAATTACCAAAACCACCTAGGGATAGTTGCACTTTCAATCTCCCCCTTTTTGGTAATTGATGACAACATATAGATCAAAGCTTCGACAAATGATAATAAGAGTGAAAAACATTGCCGCTTTGAGAAGTATGTGAAAGGTAAGAGCTCCCCCTAAATTTGTGCATAGTTTATGGTTTGCTTTGGACTGCAAATGCACAAAGAGTTAGGCTCATGGGTTACTCTTCCATGTCACATACATCTTGGTGGAGCGCTCAAAATGATAATAATTAAATGCATGCACTCATCACCAAGCAAAGTGAATGATTATATAGGGATAAAAAGATAATGTCATCCAACAAGCATTAATGTAGCATATGATCAAACACATGATCATCCAAGTATCACATAGACAAAAGGTATCTCAAACAAGCAAAGCAAATAAAGTTCAACCACCAAAGCAAGAGAGAATAAAAAGCAACGCTCTCTCTCGAAGCCTATGATCTATACATTTTTCTCCCCCTTTGGCAACAAGTTACCAAAAAGTTCCTAGAAAATGCATAGCACTAAATCGTCTCTGAGGCTTGGTCTTCAGGTGGTGGTGTCCGGATAACTCCAAGAACAAAGGCTTCAGTCGAAGTAGATGGAGCTGATGGAGTAGGTGCTGGAGCTGGTGGCACTGAAGCTGTAGCTGGTGCAGATGACGTGGCTCTGGTGTCTGGAACAGGCACTGCAGCAGAGCTCTGAGCTCTAGGCACTCTGGCAAATGCATCAATGGTTGTCTTGCCCTTCCTCTCTTGCATATCATCTTGAAGTTGCTCCACAACAGACTGAATCTCAGTTACCTTCACATCCAAGTCATAGAATTTTTGCTCCACGATTCTTTCCAAGCTCTCCTGGTTTTGAGTCAGGGTGGCCAGTCCATTCTCAATCCTCAGAGTGGATGCAATCAGGTAGCCAAGCTGATCTTGCTTGCTCTTCAGGAGATACTGAGATGCTTCTTCAGTAGTTAGTATCCTTGCAGCCTTTTCAGCTTTTTCCTTCTCCTTCTTGGCTTGTGCGTGCACAGAAGATGGTTCATCCTCCTTCATAACCACAGTGTTGTCCTCGAAGTCTGGATAGATAGTCATGTGCTCCTTGTCTAGCAGATATGTACCAGTGCCCATCTTGGAGTTGATTAGCTCCTGGATCTGTGGGGCATACCCACAACTCCTCTTCTGATCTGCAACTGTCCTCTTGATAGTTTCAACTATTAGGCTCATGACTTTGAACTTCTGTGGGACATCAAAGATGTGAAGCAAGTTAATTGCATGGCCTCTGATCATCTTGTGATCACCTAACTTTGGCAAGAGAGTGTGCCTGAGGATCCAGTTGATCGTTGGCAAGCCTGACAAAAGGTAATGTACAGATCCAAACTTATGTGTCTCAAGAGCAACAGCTGGGATCTCCTTGTACATGTGTGCCATTGTGTTGTGATCCTTCTTCCTGTTGGCATAGACATCCAAGTCATCTTCACTCTCTTTTGGGGCATTGATCAACTTCGCCCATTCAGCAACCGTGGACTGGTACCTCGTACCTTCAGCAACTGTGAGCTCATCATTCCATTTTGTGAGCTTCTGAGCCACAAACACATCGACTCCACAAGCCTTGAAACTATCATGTACACCTGGATAGTGATCCTCATTCTCCTTGATGTAGTCCCGATCGACCCATCTCATATCACACACTATGGGCTTCTTGTCAAGCAACACTGTCTCATAGAAGTCCTGTTGTTCCTTTGTATGGAACCTGTAGTCCACAGCAGTCCTCCTCCTGGTGGCATATGGATCAGACTCTCTCCATAGCCTCAGACCTGAGTCCTTCCTTATCTTCATGTTCTCAGCTACTGGATGAGTATCATTGTGATCTGGAATTTTTGGCTTCAGCTTCCTCAAGAAATGTGACTCATCATCTTCTTCTTCCATTTCAGCTTCAGGCACTGGGGCCTTGTTCTTTTCCTCAGCAGGGATGTTCCTGGTGCTCCTCTTCGGTTTTGGCTTTGGAACAGGAGCAGTAGCCTTTGGAGCAGTCTTAGGCTTAGATGGAACAGCCCCTGCCCTGATGGCATCTGTTGGGGAACGTAGCAGAATTTTAAAATTTTCTACGCATCACCAAGATCAATATATGGAGTCATCTAGCAACGAGGGAGAGGAGTGTGCATCTACATACCCTTGTAGATCGCGAGCGGAAGCATTCAAGAGAACGGGGTTGATGGAGTCGTACTCGTCGTGATCCAAATCACCGATGACCTAGCGCTGAACGGACGACACCTCCGCGTTCAACACACGTACGGTTGGGAAGACGTCTCCTCCAACTTGATCCAGCAAGGGGGAAGGAGAGGTTGATGGAGATCCAGCAGCACGATGGCGTGGTGGTGGAAGCAACGCTGATCTTGGCAGGGCTTCGCCAAGCTCAGGGAGAGGGAGGAGTGTCACGGGAGGGAGAGGGAGGCGCCAGGGGCTAGGGTGCGGCTGCCCTCCCTCCCCCCACTATATATAGGACCCCTAGGGGGCACCGGCCCTAGGAGATGCAATCTCCAAGGGGGGGCGGCGGCCAAGGGGGTGGAGTGCCCCCCAAGCCAAGTGGGGCGCCCCCACCCCTAGGGTTTCCAACCCTAGGCGCAGGGGAAGGCCCAAGGGGGGCGCACCAGCCCACTAGGGGCTGGTTCCCCTCCCACTTCAGCCCATGGGGCCCTCCGGGACAGGTGGCCCCACCCGATGGACCCCCGGGACCCTTCCGGTGGTCCCGGTACAATACCGATTACCCCCGAAACTTTCCCGGTGGCCGAAACTTGACTTCCTATATATAAATCTTCACCTCCGGACCATTCCGGAACTCCTCGTGACGTTCGGGATCTCATCCGGGACTCCAAACAACTTTCAGGTTACCGTATACTAATATCTCAACAACCCTAGCGTCACCGAACCTTAACTGTGTAGACCCTATGAGTTCGGGAGACACGTAGACATGACCGAGACGACTCTCCGGTCAATAACCAACAGTGGGATCTGGATACCCATGTTGGCTCCCACATGCTCCTAGATGATCTCATCGGATGAACCACGATGTCGAGGATTCGATCAATCCCGTATACAATTCCCTTTGTCAATCGGTACGCTACTTGCCCGAGACTCGATCGTCGGTATCCCAATACCTCGTTCAATCTCGTTACCGAAAAGTCACTTTACTCGTACCGTAATGCATGATCCCGTGATCAACCACTTGGTCACATTGAGCTCATTATGATGATGCATTACCGAGTGGGCCCAGAGATACCTCTCCGTCATACGGAGTGACAAATCCCAGTCTCGATTCGTGCCAACCCAATAGCCACTTTCGGAGATACCCGTAGTCTACCTTTATAGTCACCCAGTTACGTTGTGACGTTTGGCACACCCAAAGCACTCCTACGGTATCCGGGAGTTGCACAATCTCATGGTCTAAGGAAATGATACTTGACATTCAGAAAAGCTATAGCAAACGAACTACATGATCTTAGAGCTATGCTTAGGATTGGGTCTTGTCCATCACATCATTCTCCTAATGATGTGATCCCGTTATCAATGACATCCAATGTCCATAGTCAGGAAACCATGACTATCTTTTGATCAATGAGCTAGTCAACTAGAGGCTCACTAGGGACGTGTTGTGGTCTATGTATTCACACATGTATTACGATTTCCGAATAACACAATTATAGCATGAACAATAGACAATTATCATGAACAAAGAAGTATAATAATAACCATTTTATTATTGCCTGTAGGGCATATTTCCAACAGTCTCCCACTTGCACTAGAGTCAATAGTCTAGTTACATTGTGATGAATCAAACACCCATGTAGTTCTGGTGTTGATCATGTTTTTCTCTAGGGAGAGGTTTAGTCAACGGATCTGCCACATTCAGGTCCGTATGTACTTTACAAATATCTATGTCTCCATTTTGAACACTTTCACGAATGGAGTTGAAGCGACGCTTGATATGCCTGGTCTTCCTGTGAAACCTGGGCTCCTTGGCAAGGGCAATAGCTCCAGTGTTGTCACAGAAGAGAGTCATCGGGCCCGACGCATTGGGTATGACTCCTAGGTCGGTAATGAACTCCTTCACCCAGATTGCCTCTTGTGCTGCCTCCGAGGCTGCCATGTACTCCACTTCACATGTAGATCCCGCCACAATGCTTTGCTTGCAACTGCACCAGCTTACTGCCCCACCATTCAAAATATACACGTATCCGGTTTGTGACTTAGAGTCATCCAGATATGTGTCGAAGCTAGCATCGATGTAACCCTTTACGACGAGCTCTTCGTCACCTCCATAAACGAGAAACATATCCTTAGTCCTCTTCAGGTACTTTAGGATATTCTTGACCGCTGTCCAGTGTTCCATGCCGGGATTACTTTGGTACCTTCCTACCAAACTTACGGCAAGGTTTACATCAGGTCTGGTACACAGCATAGCATACATGATAGACCCTATGGCCGAGGCATAGGGGACGGCACTCATCTTTTCTCTATCTTCTGCCATGGTCGGGCATTGAGCCGTGCTCAATCTCGTACCTTGCAATACAGGCAAGAACCCCTTCTTTGATTGATCCATGTTGAACTTATTCAATATCTTGTCAAGGTACATACTCTGTGAAAGACCAATGAGGTGTCTCGATCTATCTCTATAGATCTTGATGCCTAATATGTAAGCAGCTTCTCCAAGATCCTTCATTGAAAAACACTTGTTCAAGTAGGCCTTTATGCTTTCCAAGAATTCTATATCATTCCCCATCAATAGTATGTCATCCACATACAATATGAGAAATGCTACAGAGCTCCCATTCACTTTCTTGTAAATGCAGGCTTCTCCATAAGTCTGCGTAAACCCAAATGTTTTGATCATCTCATCAAAACGAATGTTCCAACTCCGAGATGCTTGCACCAGCCCATAGATCGAGCGTTGGAGCTTGCACACCTTGTCAGCATTCTTAGGATCGACAAAACCTTCCGGCTGCATCATATACAATTCTTCCTTAAGGAAACCATTAAGGAATGCCGTTTTGATGTCCATTTGCCATATCTCATAATCATAGAATGCGGCAATTGCTAACATGATTCGGACGGACTTCAACTTCGCTGCGGGTGAGAAAGTCTCATCGTAGTCAACCCCTTGAACTTGTTGATAACCCTTAGCGACAAGCCGAGCTTTATAGATGGTTACATTACCATCCGCGTCCGTCTTCTTCTTAAAGATCCATTTATTTTCTATGGCTCGCGGATCATCGAGCAAGTCAGTCAAAGTCCATACTTCGTTTTCATACATGGATCCTATCTCGGATTTCATGGCTTCCAGCCATTTGTTGGAATCTGGGCCCGCCATCACTTCATCATAGTTCGAAGGTTCACCGTTGTCTAACAACATGATTTCCAAGACAGGGTTACCGTACCACTCTGGTGTGGAACGCGTCCTTGTGGACCTATGAAGTTCAGTAGCAACTTGATCTGAAGTTTCATGATCATCATCATTAACTTCCTCTCTAGTCGGTGCAGGCACCTTAGGAACAATTTTCTGAGCTGCGCCACTCTCCGGTTCAAGAGGCAATATTTCATCAAGTTCTACTTTCCTCCCACTTACTTCTTTCGAGAGAAACTCTTTCTCTAGAAAGGATCCATTCTTGGCAACAAAGATCTTGCCTTCGGATCTGAGGTAGAAGGTATACCCAATAGTTTCTTTAGGGTATCCTATGAAGACGCATTTTTCCGATTTGGGTTCGAGCTTTTCAGGTTGAAGTTTCTTGACAGAAGCATCGCATCCCCAAACTTTTAGAAACGACAGCTTAGGTTTCTTCCCAAACCATAATTCATACGGTGTCGTATCAATGGATTTCGACGGAGCCCTATTTAAAGTGAATGCGGCAGTCTCTAAAGCATAGCCCCAAAATGACAGCGGTAAATCGGTAAGAGACATCATAGATCGCACCATATCCAATAGAGTGCGATTATGATGTTCGGACACACCATTACGCTGAGGTGTTCCAGGCGGCGTGAGTTGTGAAACTATTCCACATTTCCTTAAGTGTGTGCCAAATTCGTGACTCAAGTATTCTCCCCCATGATCTGATCGCAAGAACTTGATTTTCCTGTCACGTTGATTCTCAACCTCACTCTGAAATTCCTTGAACTTTTCAAAGGTCTCAGACTTGTGTTTCATTAAGTAGACATACCCATATCTACTCAAGTCATCAGTGAGTTTGAGAACATAACGATAGCCACCGCGAGCCTCAACACTCATTGGACCGCACACATCAGTATGTATGATTTCCAATAAGTTGGTTGCTCGCTCCATTGTTCCTGAGAATGGAGTCTTGGTCATTTTACCCATGAGGCATGGTTCGCACGTGTCAAATGATTCGTAATCAAGAGACTCCAAAAGTCCATCTGCATGGAGCTTCTTCATGCGTTTGACACCTATGTGACCAAGGAGGCAGTGCCACAAGTATGTGGGACTATCATTATCAACCTTACATCTTTTGGTATTCACACTATGAATATGTGTAACATTACGCTCGAGATTCATTAAGAATAAACCATTCACCAGCGGAGCATGACCATAAAACATATCTCTCATATAAATAGAACAACCATTATTCTCAGATTTAAATGAGTAGCCATCTCGAATCAAACGAGATCCTGATACAATGTTCATGCTCAAAGCTGGCACTAAATAACAATTATTGAGGTTTAAAACTAATCCCATAGGTAAATGTAGAGGCAGCGTGCCGACGGCGATCACATCGACCTTGGAACCATTCCCGACGCGCATCGTCACCTCGTCCTTCGCCAGTCTCTGCTTATTCCGCAGCTCCTGCTTTGAGTTACAAATGTGAGCAACCGCACCGGTATCAAATACCCAGGAGCTACTACGAGTACTGGTAAGGTACACATCAATTACATGTATATCACATATACCTTTAGTGTTGCCGGCCTTCTTGTCCGCTAAGTATTTGGGGCAGTTCCGCTTTCAGTGACCACTTCCCTTGCAATAAAAACACTCAGTCTCAGGCTTGGGTCCATTCTTTGACTTCTTCCCGGCAGCTTGCTTACCGGGCGCGGCAACTCCCTTGCCGTCCTTCTTGAAGTTCTTTTTATCCTTGCCTTTCTTGAACTTAGTGGTTTTATTCACCATCAACACTTGATGTTCCTTTTTGATTTCCACCTCCGCTGATTTCAGCATTGAATATACCTCAGGAATGGTCTTTTCTATCCCCTGCATATTGAAGTTCATCACAAAGCTCTTGTAGCTCGGTGGAAGCGACTGAAGGATTCTGTCAATGACCGCGTCATCCGGGAGATTAACTCCCAGCTGAGTCAAGCGGTTATGCAACCCAGACATTTTGAGTATGTGCTCACTGACAGAACTATTTTCCTCCATCTTACAACTGAAGAACTTGTCGGAGACTTCATATTTCTCGACCCGGGCATGAGCTTGGAAAACCATTTTCAGCTCTTCGAACATTTCATATGCTCAGTGTCGCTCAAAACGCTTTTGGAGCCCCGGTTCTAAGCTGTAAAGCATGCCGCACTGAACGAGGGAGTAATCATCAGCACGTGACTGCCAAGCGTTCATAACATCTTGGTTCTCTGGGTTGGGTGCGTCACCTAGCGGTGCTTCTAGGACATAATCTTTCTTGGCAGCTATGAGGATGATCCTCAAGTTCCGGACCCAGTCCGTATAGTTGCTGCCATCATCTTTCAGCTTGGTTTTCTCTAGGAACACGTTGAAGTTGAGGGCAACATTAACATGGGTCATTTGATCTACAAGACATAGTGTAAAGATTTTAGACTAAGTTCATGATAATTAAGTTCATCTAATCAAATTATTCAAGTGAACTCCCACTCAGATAGACATTCCTCTAGTCATCTAAGTGAAACATGATCCGAGTCAACTAGGCCGTGTCCGATCATCACGTGAGACGGACTAGTCAACATCGGTGAACATCTTCATGTTGATCGTATCTTCTATACGACTCATGCTCGACCTTTCGGTCTTCCGTGTTCCGAGGCCATGTCTGTAAATGCTAGGCTCGTCAAGTCAACCTAAGTGTATTGCGTGTGTAAATCTGGCTTACACCCATTGTATTCGAACTTTAGAATCCATCACACCCGATCATCACATGGTGCTTCGAAACAACAAACCTTCGCAACGGTGCACAGTTAGGGGGAACACTTTCTTGAGATTATTATGAGGGATCATCTTATTTAAGCTACCGTCGTTCTAATAAAATAAGATGCAAAACATGATAAACATCACATGCAATCAAATAGTGACATGATATGGCCAATATCATTTGCTCCTTTTGATCTCCATCTTCGGGGCTTCATGATCATTGTTGTCACCGGCATGACACCATGATCTCCATCATCATGATCTCCATCATCGTGTCTTCTTGAAGTTGTCTCGTCATCTATTACTTCCACTACTATGGCTAACGCTTTAGCAATAAAGTCAAGTAATTACATGACGTTTATGTTGACACGCAGGTCATAAATAAATTAAGACAACTCCTATGGCTCTTGCCGGTTGTCATACTCATCGACATGCAAGTCGTGATTCCTATTAAAAGAACATGATCAATCTCATACATCACATATATCATTCATCACATCCTTTTGGCCATATCACATCACATGGCACATGCTGCAAAAACAAGTTAGACGTCCTCTAATTGTTGTTGCAAGTTTTTACGTGGCTGCTATAGGTTTCTAGCAAGAACGTTTCTTACCTACGCCAAAACCACAACGTGATATGCCAATTTCTATTTACCCTTCATAAGAACCCTTTTCATCGAATCTGATCCGACTAAAGTGGGAGAGATAGACACCCGCCAGCCACCTTATGCAACTAGTGCATGTCAATCAGTGGAACCAGTCTCACGTAAGCGTACGTGTAAGGTCGGTCCGGGCCGCTTTATCTCACGATGCCGCCGAATCAAGATAAGACTAGTAACGGCAAGCAAATTGACAATATCCACGCCCACAACTGGTTTGTGTTCTACTCGTGCATAGAAACTACGCATAGACCTAGCTCTGATACCACTGTTGGGGAACGTAGCAGAATTTTAAAATTTTCTACGCATCACCAAGATCAATATATGGAGTCATCTAGCAACGAGGGAGAGGAGTAAGCATCTACATACCCTTGTAGATCGCAAGCGGAAGCGTTCAAGAGAACGGGGTTGATGGAGTCGTACTCGTCGTGATCCAAATCACCGATGACCTAGCACCGAACGGACGGCACCTCCGCGTTCAACACACGTACGGTTGGGAAGACATATCCTCCAACTTGATCCAGCAAGGGGGAAGGAGAGGTTGATGGAGATCCAGTAGCACGACGGCATGGTGGTGGAAGCAACGGTGATCTCAGCAGGGCTTCGCCAAGCTCAGGGAGAGGGAGGAGTGTCACGGGAGGGAGAGGGAGGCGCCAGTGGCTAGGGTGCGGCTGCCCTCCCTTCCCCCACTATATATAGGACCCCTAGGGGGCGCCGGCCCTAGGAGATGCAATCTCCAAGGGGGGCGGCGGCCAAGGGGGTGGAGTGCCCCCTAAGCCAAGTGGGGCGCCCCCCACCCCTAGGGTTTCCAACCCTAGGCGCAGGGGAAGGCCCAAGGGGGGGCGCACCAGCCCACTAGGGGCTGGTTCCCCTCCCACTTCAGCCCATGGGGCCCTCCGGGACAGGTGGCCCCACCCGGTGGACCCCCGGGACCCTTCCGGTGGTCCCGGTACAATACCGATTACCCCCAAAACTTTTCCGATGGCCAAAACTTGACTTCCTATATATAAATCTTCACCTCCGGACCATTCCAAAACTCCTCGTGACGCCCGGGATCTCATCTGGGACTCTGAACAACTTTCGGGTTACCATATACTAATATCTCAACAACCCTAGCGTCACCAAACCTTAAGTGTGTAGACCCTACGGGTTCGGGAGACACGCAGATATGACCGAGACGACTCTCCGGTCAATAACCAACAGCGGGATCTGGATACCCATGTTGGCTCCCACATGCTCCTCGATGATCTCATCGGATGAACCACGATGTCGAGGATTCGATCAATTCCGTATACAATTCCCTTTGTCAATCGGTACGTTACTTGCCCGAGACTCGATCGTCGGTATCCCAATACCTCGTTCAATATCGTTACCGGCAAGTCACTTTACTCCTACCATAATGTATGATCCCGTGATCAACCACCTGGTCACATTGAGCTCATTATGATGATGCATTACCGAGTGGGCCCAGAGATACCTCTCCGTCATATGGAGTGACAAATCCTAGTCTCGATTCGTGCCAACCCAACAGACACTTTAGGAGATACCCGTAGTGTACCTTTATAGTCACCCAGTTACGTTGTGACGTTTGGCACACCCAAAGCACTCCTACGGTATCCGGGAGTTGCACAATCTCATGGTCTAAGGAAATGATACTTGACATTCGGAAAAGCTATAGCAAACGAACTACACGATCTTAGAGCTATGCTTAGGATTGGGTCTTGTCCATCACATCATTCTCCTAATGATGTGATCCCGTTATCAATGACATCCAATGTCCATAGTCAGGAAACCATGACTATCTTTTGATCAACGAGCTAGTCAACTAGAGGCTCACTAGGGACGTGTTGTGGTTTATGTATTCACACGTGTATTACAATTTTCGGATAACACAATTATAGCATGAACAATAGACAATTATCATGAACAAAGAAGTATAATAATAACCATTTTATTATTGCCTCTAGGGCATATTTCCAACAGCATCACCCATAAGCTTCTGAGCTTTGGGTGCTGGTGCAGCATCTTCTTCCTCTTCCTCTTCAGAATCTCTCATGATTGAGGATCTCCCAAGCACTCTAGCAGTAGTCTTTTTGACCCTCTCCTTCCTCTTCTTCCCTTCTGCAGCAGCCTCTTTAGGTTCAGATTCCAAAGGGACTTGAGTAGATGCTCTGGCCTTAGACATTGGAATTCTCTTTGCAGGAACCTTTTGCTTCATGCATGGCTTGGTGGCAGCAGCAGTGCTATATTCCTTCTTAACCACTTTCTTCTTGGAAGTGGCCTCATCCTCAACTGCCACATAGTCTTCATCCTCAGATTCAGAGATCTTCTTCTTTCTGGCCCTGGTGGCAGCTTTGGGTAAGTTGCTTGGGGTGCTCCTGCTACCATCATCTGAACTGCTAGAGGGACTAGTGCCCTCACTCAAGTGAACCTGCTCCTCTGACCTGTTCTGGCTGTCACTTTGATCAGACATATTGCAAACACTGACAGCAGACCCTGTGAATAGATATAGATGAGATAGAGTGGATGAGCATCACAAAATGCAGAGGTTTTTGCAAAAGAATGGGTCAAAAACTTAGTTTTAGTTTTCCACAGAAAGCATTTCGGATCAACCGATTTGTAAACTCGGTGAAGCAGCTGTTGGAACCTAAACTAGTGAACTCGGTCAGACCGAGTCACAGTTTGGTGGCACCGAGACTGCTAGGGTTTCACAAAGTCCTGAACTCGGTCACACCGATTTGCAATTCTCGGTCAGACCGAAAATTACATGTGCAATGGCCTGAGCCGAATTGGTGGTACCGAGTTCCACAACTCGGTGGGTCCGAGATGGTTTCGGCAGAAACCTAACCCTAAATTTTCAATTCACGACTAAACTACGGAGTGTTTTGACTGGATAAGAATGATCTCAATCGTGGCAAGATACATGGCGAACACAATGTGCTAGGAATCAGATAGGGATAGCACAGTGATCGAGTTCATACCCTAGTTCGGCGGAGAACTCGCTACGGTGGCAACGGCGGGGATGATTCCCGTTGACGGCGGCCGAGACCAGCGGCAGGAGGCGGCTGGCGATGAGGAAGACGATCCGGAGACCCTGGAGGCAGAGCGGGCTAAGTGCAGGTCGAGGAGGTTCGGAAAGTTTGCCAAAATTTGAACCGTGGGTATATATAGCCCGACCTTGTCGGTGTGACCAAGTGGAACAACTCGGTGGCACCGAGATTCATAACTGCAAGCAGTTACTGAAACTCGGTGTGACCGAAAGGTTCGAATCGGTTGCACCGAGGTTGAAAACCTAGATCGACTTAGTCATCTCGGTATGACCGAAATGGGTGAATCAGTCAGACCAAAACGCACAAAGAAGTTTTGGAAGTTTAAGTCTATGACGAATCGGGGACTCCGAGTGCTCCTCACACAGAGTGGTTCGAATCTGACTTGATCAAATTTTATGATACAGCATGAATAGAGTTTGAGACGAGAAAAGCATAGATAGCTAGAGAAGATTCTTAGGCATTCTTGTCCATCCACTTGGCCAAAAGAAAAGGAAACCAATCAATCAAAACAACAAGTGGATGTCCTCGAATGAGTAAATTATGCAACCAACATGCTCACACAATAAAATGGCAAATAAAATATGTGGGAAAGCATGCACAAACAATTCTAGCATCTATCAAGCAATTGGCGATGACTAGGTCATCTATATATGAGTATATTGACTTAGGAGTCAAATGAGAACATTTGATCATAGGTCATACTCATCGTTTAAGCACAAGTGGGGTTACCACTTTTACATAAAGCGTTGTTGTGTTCACACCATTAGAGTTGCTTTAACTCAATTGTTAGAGTAAAGCTCCCCCTAGATGTGAGATCCCCCCTAAGAGGGATGAACTAACCTTGGGTTTTGTCGATGATGACTTCATGTAGGTGTTGAAGATGTGGATGCTCTATGTTGATGTAGATCATTTGGAGCTATCCTTTGGAGTGAGTTGCACTTTCAATACCTACACGGGTTAGTCCCACAAGGAACAAACAAGGGTATCCATAGACATAGAGTGATGCACACACAAGATGATGTCTATGAAAGCTTTAGGTTACCTTGTCCCTCGTCTTACCAACAAGAGGGTTTGTGACTCCTTGAACTAGTGCAAGATGTGGAAGTTGATTGCACTTGTTCTTGCCAAAATGATAAGAGTGAAGTATATTGGCAGAGTCACCCTCAATAACTCTTCTAGTTCTTCTTCTTCGGGATCCACACCATCTTGATGGGAATCCTCGGAGTTGTAGTTGTACTTGATGAAGTGGAACTTGATGTAGTCTTGGGAACCCACTTGACCAAGGCCTTAGGAGCTTCTTCAAATGCATCAATTTCCTCTTGAAGCTTGTCCTTGCCTTTTTGCTTGTGGTCTTGTGGTGGAAGATCATCTTGAGCTTGTGTCCCTTTGGATGAAGTAGGATCATACTTCTCTTGTTGAGGAACAAACTTCGTCTTGGGGTATTGATCTTCTTCCCACTCAACTCCATTGGCATTGAACTCTTGTTCAAAACCAATACCTTGATTCTTCCGGTGCCTTCCTTGCTTGCGTACAATTTCCTCGAATTGCTTACTCCCGGCAAGGCTCTTGTAAACACCTTTCTCTATAATTCCCTTCAATAAGATATTTTCTTGCTCAAGTGTAACTTGGCTAAGAGAATCATTAGTGTAATCAAGAGAACTACTAGAAGCAACAACATTGGATTTAGCATGATTATTGTTACTACTAGAGGAAGAATCCTTCTTGTTCTTGTTACTAGACTTGACTTGAGGCATGTAAGTGGATAAGAGTAAACGCTTGGCAATGTAAGAAGAACTTTTCTTGCGAAGATCATCATTGATTGCCTTTAAGAACTCATGCTCTTTCTCAAGGTTGAGCTTTTCAAAACGTAATTTCTCATGAGTCCTTAAAAGTTCTCGATGATCTCCTAAGATAGTTTCATGAGCTAACTTAAGAGTTTCTAGTTCTTTAGTTAGAGACTCAATCTTCTCCTTATCATTGTCATTCGTTTCATCATAGTATTCATCACTATAGTTGTCAACGAGTAACTCATCATCACCTAACAAGTCATCTTCATCACTATTGAAATCAACATACTCGGGGTGTGATACCTTTGGACCTTTGGCCATGAAGCATCTTCCAATTCCTTCATTTGGTGAATCAAATATGTTGTAGGAGTTGGTTGACACAAGTGCTAGTCCGGCAACACCTTCATCTTGAGTATATTCGGAGTCGGAGTGATAGCTTCTCTCAGAGTCATTGTCGGAGTCGGAGAGCCGGATACCCATTCACCAATATGAGCTTGATGTCTTCGTTTTGTGTAGCTCCTTGATGACTTATCCTTCCTTTCAGAATCCTTGCTTCTCCGAGGGTGTCTTTGTTCATATCGATCATCCCTACTCCTTCTCTCCCTTGATGGTGATTCTTCTCTTCTACTTCTTCTTTTGGGAGAATCTTCTCTTCTCTTGTGGGGAGCCGTACACTCATTGGAGTAGTGTCCGGGTCTTCCACAATTGTAGCAGTTTCTCTCTTGACTAGAAGATCTTTTGTCATTGTAGGACCTTGACATGGAACTTCTTTCCTTGCTTTTACTCTTGTAGAACTTGTTGAAGTTCTTCACCATTAGGCTCAATTCTTCATTGAAGGTTTGTTTCTCACTTGATGATGTGGGAGCTTCACATGAGGATTTGTAAGCACCACTTGACTTGTTATGGAGCTCCTCCTTATCCTTGAGTGACATCTCATGAGCAACAATTCTTCCAATGACTTCCGTTGGCTTGAGATCTTTGTAATTTGGCATCATTTGGATCAATGTGCATACGGTATCGTATTTTCCATCCAAGGCTCTTAGGATCTTCTTGATGATGAATTTGTCGGCCATCTCTTCACTTCCTAAGCCGGCAATCTCATTTGTGATAAGAGCAAGCCTAGAGTACATTTCAGTGACACCTTCACCATCCTTCATTTTGAACTTGTCAAGTTGACTTTGAAGCACATCCAACTTGGATTCCTTGACGGAGTCGGTACCTTCATGCATATCAACCAAAGTATCCCAAATTTCCTTTGCATTCTCAAGACGGCTGATTTTGTTGAATTATTCGGGGCACAATCCGTTGAAGAGGATATCACAGGCTTGAGCATTGTACTGTAGCATCTTCAACTCATCCGCGGTAGCTTCACGATTCGGTTCTCTCCCATCAAAGAATTCACCTTGCAAGCCAACACACATAATAGCCCAAACGGCGGGGTTATGTCCAAGAGTATGCATTTTCATCTTATGCTTCCAACTAGCAAAATTTGTACCATGAATGTAAGGACCTCTACGGTGATAATTTCCCTCGCTAGACGCCATACTCTCCTAGGTTGTGAAACCAAGGCTATGACCACCAAAAGCTATGGAAATCAAAGCAAATGGAGACCAAAGCTCTGATACCACTTGTAGGATCGAAAGTATGTCTAGAGGGGGGTGATTAGACTACTTGACCAAATAAAAATCTATCCTTTTCCCAATTTTAGTCTTTGGCAGATTTTAGCTATCTTAGCACAAGTCAAGCAATCTTAACACAATTCAAGCAATCATGCAAAGAGTCTATGAGCAGCGGAAAATAAAGCATGCAACTTGCAAGAATGTAAAGGGAAGGGTTTGGAGAATTCAAACGCAATTGGAGACACAAATGATTTGTCGTGGTTCCGATAGGTGGTGATATCGTACATCCACGTTGATGGAGACTTCAACCCACGGAGGGTAACGGTTGCGCGAGTCCACGGAGGGCTCCACCCACGAAGGGTCCACGAAGAAGCAACCTTGTCTATCCCATCATGGCCATCGCCCACGAAGGACTTGCCTCACTAGCGGTAGATCTTCACGAAGTAGGCGATCTCCTTGCCCTTACAAACTCCTTGGTTCAACTCCACAATCTTTGTCGGAGGCTCCCAAGTGACACCTAGCCAATCTAGGAGACACCACTCTCCAAGAAGTAACAAATGGTGTGTTGATGATGAACTCCTTGCTCTTGTGCTTCAAATGATAGTCTCCCCAACACTCAACTCTCTCTCATAGGATATGGATTTGGTGGAAAGAAGGTTTGAGTGGAAAGCAACTTGGGGAAGGATAGAGATCAAGATTCATATGGTAGGAATGGAATAACTTGGCCTCAACACATGAGTAGGTGGTTCTCTCTCAAAAAATGTGTACTGGAAGTGTAGGTATGTTCTGATGGCTCTCTCCTCGAATGAAGAGTGGGTGGAGGGGTATATATAGCCTCCACACAAAAACTAACCGTTACACACAATTTACCAATCTCGGTGAGACCGAAGTGAAAGACTCGGTCAGACCGATTCAGCAAACATAGTGACCGTTAGGATTTTCGGTGGGACTGAGATGCAACTCGGTAGGACCGATATGGTTAGGGTTAGGGCATAACGTAATCTCGGTGCGACCGATTACACAAAATAGGTGGGACCGATTTTGGTAATAAGCTAACCAAAGAGTTGGTCAGGTAAACTCGATGGGACCGATCGCTCATTTCGGTGCGACCGAAATGTTACGAAAGAGAAACAGATAGTTTACATTGCAATCTCGGTGGGACCGATCGCTCATCTCGGTAGGACCGAAACGTTACGAAGGGAAATAAAGAGATTACAACCCCATCTCGGTGTGACCGAAATCCCTATTAGTGAGACGATTTGCCTAGGGTTTGTGGCAGTGGCTATGACATTTGAAACTCGGTGGTGCCGGATATAAAGAATTGGTAGGGCCGAGTTTGACTTTTGGTTTAGGTCATATGTGGATGTGGGAAGGTAGTTGAGGGTTTTGGAGCATATCACTAAGCACTATGAAGCAATAACCTCATTAAACAACACCTCATCCCTCCTTGATAGTATTGGCTTTTCCTATAGACTCAATGTGATCTTGGATCACTAAAATATAAAATGTAGAGTCTTGAGCTTTGAGCTTGAGCCAATCTTTTTGTCCTTAATATTTTGAGGGGTCCACATTCCTCATCCATGCCATGCCATTCATTGAGATTTTCCTGAAATATTAATCTTGGAATAGCATTAGCTCAATGAGCTATATGTTGTTAGGAATTACCAAAACCACCTAGGGATAGTTGCACTTTCAACAGTCGTCTAGCCGTGCTGGCGTGTATACCGCCAGGCTTCTTGGAGGTAGGTAGTTACGCCCTACCGTCGACGTCCTTGGCGATAGGGTTTACTCCCCCCCCCAAACCCTCGAAACCCTTCTAATGCTCAGAGTAAAAATTCCTGGGTGCGGTAGGGCGTGCAACCCTACCGCTGAAGTCACTGACGATAGGTGGTTATACCCACCCGTCGGAGACCTTGGCGGTAGGGGCTTAACCCCCCCCCCCCCAAAATGCTCAAAACCCTTCTGTTGCTTGGAACAAATGTTTTTGAGCGGTACGGTGTGTCACCCTACCACCAAGGTCCCTAGCAGTAGGATACTTTACCGTTTAAATCCAAAGTTATCTTTCTCTAAAATTTTAACATTGAACATATGCATCACACACAAATAGTTCAACATATCCAAATGAAAGATAGTTCAACAGATCCAAGATAGCAAATAGTTTTACATGTCCAACATAGCAAATATTCTAACATATCCAAGATAGCAAATAGTTCAAGATATCCAACACAAGTTCTAAAGCTCAACACTAAGCTCGTCATGCCCGAAGCAAGTGACCATATCACTTATTCTTCTTACCCATCTTGGAGGTAAGCTCCTCGTTTCTCTTTGAGCGACCCTCATTTTTTTCCTTTCGTTGTTGTTCATTGACGAGGACACCCTTTTTGGAACGGCGACGGACTCAAAATATTCTTGTGTGGGAGATAACCTTTTTCCTGGGTTGGCTCAGTGGGTGGAGGTCTGTCATCCTCGTCGTACTCTGCCTTGTCGCCCTCGTAGTAGTCCTCATCACCGCCGTCACTTCCCTCAGCTTGCTGAAAATCCTCTTCTTCATCATCTTTCTTGGGCTGCTCAACATGGCGAGACGATGAGGCAATGTGGCTAGAGGAAGCTGCACCGGGATCACTCGAGGAAGTGACGATATGTCCACTAGCATGTGTTGACGGGCCAGGAGCATGCACATCAACCAAGCTAGCGCACCCAAGCATGCTTACTAGCTTTCGACAACGGTCATGAACTTCTACAACAACAAAGAGAGTTGAACATGGTTACTTCAAGATTACGAATCAAGTGACAAAGACTATACTAGATTATGGCTAGGCTCAAAGTTAGTGACAAAAATAGGATATGTATAAAGGCTATAGTTGCTTGGAGGTTATGGCTAGGTTCAAACTTACTTTCGTCACTTCCCTCAGTGTTGAGTCAGAATTTTGCGTTCTCGATGGCATGCACTGGCGCTTTTGAGCCATCGAAAATGCTTGTGTTCACCTCGAAACTCTGCAAATGTCGGCATCATGAATAAATTAGTGACAAAGACTATAATAGATTCACCTGCAAATGTCATGTCCAACAAAATCAACACAACTTACCACTCTGTTAATAAGGGGTGCATACTCCCTAAATTCACCTCGGGTATATCTAATGTTGGCATTATAGGCTTCTTCCTCGAGGTTGTCCTCCTCTAGTGATGTGACATCCGTTGCGGTCCAACTGTGGCCTCAAGCGCAAATGGTACTTTATACCATCATCAAACCACTTCTGATGCTCCTCGTACGCCTCCCAGTCGACCACTTTCATATCGCTCTCTTTGCAATACCCCCCCCCCCCTACACAGACACACATTTTCACATTTTCACATAGTCCTTGTGCTCATGTGCCCAGTTCATGACCGACTGACAAGTCTGCCTATTCTTCCTACAAGGCACAAGAAATAATAAACCATAAGAAATCATTAAGCCTTTTATGTAGGTTAAGAAATCATTTAGACTTGTAACAAAAAGTGGTAATAAACCATAAAAACAACAAACCATACGAAAACATAATAGATGTTAAGTCCCTCACCAGTGAAGGTCTTAGCCATCACTGTAGTTATCCGCCGTGGGGTGCGTTGTATCCTACCGAATTGCGTCGCCACACATTGTGGTTCATGCCACTCGATAGCGTACACACATATCAATGGGACCCTAGCCCACCAAATATTCTTGTCCCTCATGCACATCTCGTTCAGCTCGAAACCCTGGTATGTCTTATACAACCACGAGTTAACCCACAGACAAATAGGTTAGGTCTTCGTAAGCAACCAAAAAGTGGTTAGAAGAAATCACTACCAAGCAGTTTTGCCTGGTGAAATTTTAGATTATCCAGCTCGTTGTTGAAGGCCTTGTACAAGGTCTTGGACTTCCCTTTAAAGCCTTTAACTTTGTCCCAAGAGTACACGACGGTGAGATATCAAGAAGAGTCGCCTTCTTCGCCATAGTCTACCCATGGCTGCCAGGATCTTTTTCAGGATGGCCCACCGGCAACTGCTCCCACATCCAAATCGAGAGGGCCCAGGCACATCCGCCCATATCGGATTTATCTCCCGTCCTCTAACATGCGTCGTCCATCTGCAAATGTCAATTCATGATTAGATGACACAATTAAAAAGCAGACATACATCCATAAATGTTTGTTGCATTAACTTCTTACCGAACGGTATAAATACGCCAGACCAGCAGACCCCCAGCTGTACCATGCGTCCCAGTCTGCCAGGAAGTCTAGATACATCCACAGGGCAATGCCCCCTGAGCAGTCTGGAAACACTACTTGTGACAGGAGATACCACAAATAGGCCCTCGCATACTGCTCCAAGGTCTGCTCGTCGACATTTTGTGGGCATCTAGAACGGCTGGCAGCTAACCATTGGAATGGGATACCGAATGTCTCGTTATCTGTCATGCCCTCGGCCTCATTACAGATAGAGGGGGGCAATCACCGATGAGGTTGATAACCCTCTGCTGCCAAATGCTCTTCTCTACTCGCCCAGTGAGAGGCTCGCCCTGGAGCGGTAGAGCTATGATCATGGCAAAGTCATCGAGGGTCATCATCATCTCGGCACAAAAGGGAGATGGAAAGTTTGCGTCTCCGACCGCCAACGATCCATCAGGGCTATGAGAGTTGAATAGTTGATCGTCGGTGGCGCATGCTTAAACTGAAGCACAAACTTTAGCAACCCAGCTTTCTTGAAGTATGTCTCAAACCGCACGTCGTATGCCATCTTGCATGCCTTTGTGTGAGCCCTCATATGCACTGGTGGTACCATCTGCCAAAAGTTGGTTCAAAATAGTAAGTAACTTTCTTTTGCAAAGCAAACAAATATTTGCAAGAATTTGATCATGAGCATCGCTTATTACCACTCCATTCTCTTAAAACATGCACGATGACCCTTGTCGAAGGCAGGGTCAATAGTGTACCAAGTGTTGGTGTTCAAATCAAGGATCCTCCTAAAATAATTGGCAACTCAAATTAAATTTTTGACAACAAACTGAAGAAAATATAATCCAAATTGAACAAAATATGTACTACAACTATCAATACACATACATCCATTCATCAACAATCATTCTATATCTACTCTAAATGGTATACTCCTCATTGAAGAAAATGTCTAATCCAACTTCGATATATATCATTGCATTCATTCAACAACAATCAATAACGTCATTAATCAACTAATTGCAATATGGACAAAGACAAAATATACAATCCTACTTTGATATATTTGCATTGCATTGCATTCAACAACAATCAACAACTTTCATTCATCAACATTGGAATATGCAACAACTAATTGCAATATACAACAACTAATTGCAACAGTCGACAACAACAAAATATTCAAATTCAACATTATCTATGCATTCATCCATAACAAAGGGGTTTATGAAACAACACAACATATCCACACATCACCCATTCGTCCACACATCCAACATATCCATTCTAAATAAATTTAATTACAAGAAAATTTCAAACTAATAGATGAACTAGGGTTCACCTAAAGCCAAAAAATGCATCAAAACTAAAGCTATTGGAATATCTAAAAAGATAACATTTAAGAACGGAGGAAGTACATATGGAATAAACTACCGTAGTCTATATTGGAATATAAAAAGACTGTATTTAGGGACTTCAACCATCTACCGTCTGAAATATACCATTTGACATTTCTTGCAAAGATATTCAGAAGCTTAATGACAAACAAGTGACAAACACATCTTGACATATTCTGTGCTTATTATACCGAGCCAAAAGGCAGAGAAGGATTTGATCGACAGGGTAGCCGCGCCCCCTCTTTTGTAGCATCCTTTGCCCTTGCTGGGTGATGTGATGCTGATCAATCCCCGCTACAGCTCACACGCTCGGCAAAGCCAAGAGACGAACGTGCTCTCATAACAGTCTCCCAATTCTTCAAGACTCGATTATGTCGCACTTCCCTCTCCAATACAATTTCATAGCCCAAGCCCAGCTCACTTGCACCTACTGAGACAGAGTCACACGTTCGCTGGAAAAAAAATTCCACACTCGAGCGCGACGCACAGACGGGTTGCCATCTGCATCGCACTGCTCCTTCCTAGCACGCAGACTGCATCCAGTAGGAAAAAGTCTAAAACAAACCTTAAACTTGTAGACGAAAGCTAAATCAAACCCAGAACATTGAATCCAGGAAATTGACACTCTAAACTTATCAACCCTAGTCTATTTTGAACCTTGAGAGTGTTTAGCTTGTATTCGCTGAGTCGGGCCAACCCATTAGTGCAGTCGCTCACGCCGCTGATGCATAGCTGTAGGTTCACTCGCTCTCCTCTGTTTTTTTTGTTTTCTCCGTTTTAGCTTTAGCTTTTCTTTGATTTTTCATCAGTTTTCCTTTTTCAATCGTTATATTTTATGTTTTCAATGGTTTTTTGTTTTTCTTTCTTTTTTATTATTTTGGTTTTTTTGTTTCTTTCTTGATTTTCTTTGTATTTTTTCTTTTCCTTTTTCCTTTGCCGGTTTATTGGTTTTTTATACATCTCTACTTTTTCTCTACATTCTTAGCTCACACCTGTAATTTTTTAGATAAAATTTGGACATTTTTAAAAAACATTATGTATATATTTTAAAAATCCATGTTTTAGCACTTTTTTGAAAACACGGTAACATTTTTCCAAATACATGTTGTACATTTCTTAATGATAAAAACATATTTTAAAACTTCCTTAAATTAGTTTGCCAAAAAATTTCATAAAGCACATTTTTAATACACTTTGGAAAATTTTCAAATACATTATATACATTTAAAAAAATACATATTTTCAGAACTTTTTGAATGCAAGGTAATTTTTAAAAAAATAAATGAAATAAAAAATATTTTTAAACTTCCCTAAAAAACATATTTTTGAGCACAAGGTAACATTTTTTGAACTTCCCTAAAAAAATTCTTCAAAAAAAACCTCCCAAAAAACACGGTCACCTTCTTTAAACCTCCCAAAAAAGAGTTCGCTAGAAACATATTTTTGAATACGCGGAGTTTTAGTTTAAACTTCCATAAAAACTTCCTAAAAAACTTCCCTTAAAGACACGGTACCTTTTTAAAAACTTCCTAAAAAAACAACTTTCCTAAAATACATATTTTTTAACTACACAAAGCCTATGAGGACTCGAACCAGGGACCTCGCACTGAAGGTGCGCGCAGGTAGCCGAGTTCAAAACACAAATAATGTTTGAAAATCCAAAGAAGTTTTCATAGCATGTGAAAAACTATTGGAATTCTGAACATTTTTTGACAAGTGTGATTTTATTGAAATCGCGAAGAGTTTTTAAAAATATGAAAAGAATTTCAAATTCCATTTTTTCGAACACAAAAGTGATTGAATTTTTAATTTTACCAAAAATAGAAAAGATAAACATTTTTTCTAACTTCTGAACAATTTTAGTAATGGGCGAACATTTATTAAACTTCGCAAATTCTTGCTGTGGTATAGTGGGCCGGCCCAAAATTTTGTCTGTGAGAGTAGCCGGTTATCCGGTCGGGGTTGTGTTATTCCAAGTGTGCCAAACAGGTCTAGGGTTCATAATAGACCGGGATTGCAAAATTCAGTTCGCTAATTTTAGGGGAAAATTCAGTCACTTCCCCTAAAAAAAGAGAGCTAAAATTCAGTTCGCTAATTTAAGCATTCTATATTTTGGAGGGAGGCAAATTTTTTGTGCATCATCTCATTAATTAAGAAGAATTATAGTTGCCTTATTAATTACCAAAGAGACGGGCAAACTTTATAGTAAACAAAATCAATTGAAGCAGGTTCTGTGTTCTTTCACAAAAAAAGCAGGTTCTGTGTTGGTGGCGCCATCGTTGGCTCGCCACGCGCCATTGTAGCTCCCGGCATCGCCAGTGAAGCACTATCGTCGTTGGTTGCATCTTCAGTCATCACCGATCCAAGTTTTTTTTCCAGTGCACCGAGGTCGCCCGCAGCTTCTGCCATATTCAATTGTAGCTTACACCATTGGCGGTCCCAGCAACATGGGTTAGCGGTTCCAGCATCCCGTATTTCCGGTTGTAGCATGCCCGGCTCCCCAACTTTGCACTAGCACCCGAGGGCTTTGTAGCATTGACGGATGCCGGTTGTAGTCGGTTGCAGCATCCAAAGGCGTTGGCCCCAGCTACACACTCAGACGGTTGTAATTCCAGCTCCACACATCGCAACATCCCGTGGTTCCGGTCCTCACACCAGATGCCCCCAATTCGAGCACATCGGCAACTCCACGCGCGGGGCGCGACTTGCTGTACTGACTGTCTCAAAGCTCGCTGGATCACTAGCGCGGTGATGCTGAAAAGAGTGGTTACGGTAGCGTGGTGGTCGAAGAGATAATTAAACGTTTCCCTTTGAAGAACTCGAGTAATATGCCTTTTGCCCCATGAAGATTATTGCTCGTGTCACTATATTTAGTTTACATTAGGTCTGACGCAATAACGTCGTGGTTTGCATCATATCGTTCATATCGTCCTATAGATGTATTTGAGAAGACAATTAAAAAAAATCATATACAAGTACTATGGAAATAAAAGTATACATGTAGAATTTGAATTAGAAAATATATCATTTTGATTTGTATCTGCATACAAGTGCAAAGACAAAAAAAAATGTACAAAACACATCATTATATATTTGTGTTGTCGAATGCGACGTTGAAGTGAAAACTCATGGTACTCAAACTTATCACCACGACAACGCGAGCGCAGGCCAAGAGAAAAAATGGCTCGCCTTTGCTGCTATATTAGGGCAGATATCATTACTAAAGTTGTCAGCGACAAAGTAGCAACGCAAGACGGTTGTTTCCTGTACCCTCAATGGAAACGGCATTTTTTAATAGTTATATTAAATTAATTAAGCATCTAAATAAATTTTGGCATAGTTATTATAAATAGTATTATTACTCGCAATTTTTATCAATAGCATTTTATTATTTTTGGTGATGTTGTAGAGCGAACGTTCCCGCGATGATGTTTGTGATGTCATCCTGGTGCAGCCAGCCTTGTGAGCTATGGCCTACCTCCGTGGTTATGAAATACGTTTGTCACATGTTCTCATTAAGCTTCTAAGTACCTTTTGACCTTTCACTAGTCACTAGGATGGCAAAGGCACTAAGAAACTTAATGACAAACAGGTGACAAACACATCTTAAGAGACGCTGGCTTCACTTTATAATGAACTACGTAGTTAAAGTAAAGCATGGCCCTCCTTTTATAACAGCCTTAAGGACTCCTCCGCTCTCGCTGGGCGATGTGGTACTATCTAATCCACTATCGCGGAAAAGCCGAGAGACGGAGACGTGCTTTCATAACGGGCTTGCTTTTTTTTTTTGAGAAAACATAACGGGCTTGCTTTCATAACGGGCTTGCTGTTCGGCCAGTCGCTGCCTTGGGCCTGGCTCGGTTCAGTCCTCGAAATAGCCCAAGCCCAGCTCAATTCAGTCCCGCCAATTTCTTCTGCTATAGCGGCTTTTTCGTGCTTTGTGCGAGCCAGAAGCTCGTCTCGCGTCAGCTTCGCTACTAATGGCCCAGCCAATTTCCCTTCCTGCAGGCTAGTTCATTTTTCTTCTTTGTTTTTACAGTTGTACTTTTTTGCTCATATTTTCGAAAATATTCGAAATACATATATTACAACACTTAAGTTAACTTAAAGAAATCTAAAAAGTAAAATGCAGTGTAAAAAATTGTAATTTCAAAAAGTGTTGATAGCATTACTTTTTTTGTGACATTTTAAAACGGCATTACAAAAAAAGTACGTGACAATTAAAATATTGTTTTTAAAATGATTTTTCGTGTAAATTACAAAATGTGACGTGCCATTCAAAGTACGAATGTTACATTTTAAAGAACGTTCATGTGTTTCAAAAATATGTCCGTGAAATAAAAAAATGTTTATACAAAGTATAAAAATGTTTGTATAGTTTAAAAATGATTCTTATCATTAAAAAAATTATAGAATTTTTTTAAATGTGTATAAAAAAGTTTCCGGTGTGTACATCTTTTTTACCGTGTGTATGAAAACAAAGTAGACACGTGTTGAAAACAAGAAAAGGAAAAAAAAGGAAAGTCAAAGAAAACCAGAAAGAAACACAGAAACCAAAACCTAAAAGAAAACCAACCCATAAAGCCATTGAAAATAGATGTAGAAAACCTAAAAAGAAAAAAAAGGAAAAGGAAAAACCAAAGGAAACTAGTAAAGAAACACAAACAGAAAACCCCGGCAAGTAAACCTGAGGAAAATCAACATAGAAAATGCACAGAAGAAAGAGAAAATCAAACAACGCCTGAAACAGCTCCCGAATTTGCACCGGCCAATTCGTTGTTGAGTTATTTGCATGCTATGTATGGATGATTTGTGCTATTTTCTATCCAAAATTTGATGAATCCTTCGTGGTTGATGAATTTTGTCCGATTAGTTGAAGCCCGGTTTAAAATATATGCGACTATGGTTGAATGATTCACTCGCGCACCCGTGCCTGCCCCCTCCGGTCCGCGGACAGATACGGTTTCCGATTTGCGGGTCGGCGTTGGAGATGCCCTAATGCTAGTTCATTGGTATACAGTGTACAATGTGGTGTGAAGGAGCTTGCGGCACTGGGAGTGGTGGTGACAGTGGCGCAGAAGGCCTTGTACGGCCGCGGGCTCGTCTCGATGATCACCAAGGCAGCGGAAACAACCCGGCAGAACAAGCTAGACTACGACCTCGTCACACGACGTGTTTCCGTGATCGGCGAGTCACTGCCGCGTCTATAGTTGCCAGACCGGGGAGTTGGCGCCACCACTCCAGCAGGCTGTGTGACACACTCCAAGAAGCTCATAATTTCGTCACCACCTGCCAGAAATGGAACGCACGGAGGAATTTCATCTACGCTGGCGAACCATTTTGTTCGGTTAGGCCAATCCGATGATCTTTGGCTCGTTTTTGTAGACATTGTGACGGGTAAAATAAAGTTTATGAGTTTTGCTTACAAGAATTGGGTCGGTGTTTTAAGAAAAAGGCAACTGTGGGTCGGAGTTTGCAACAAAAAAGACCGAGATAGGACAACATTCTGGGCGGAGAAAAATGAGGCGACCAGCAGGAGATCAAAGGGGTGTGACAAAAAGCACCGAGGCTTAGTTGCTCCTCCTACTAATTAACGCTTGGTAGTTGGTATACAGTGTATAGTCTTGTTCCATGGCGGTCACCACGGTGGCGACGGCGGGCCAGCTGGCATTGTACGTGCACGGGCTCGTCACGAAGATCACCAAGGCGGCGGAGACAGTGAAACAGAACAAGCTAGAGTGCGAGCACCTCGCGCGGCGCGTGTCGGTGATCGGCAAGCTGCTGCCTCGCCTGCAGCTGCAGGACCCGGAGGTGGCGCAGCCGCTGGCCGGGCTGGGCGACACGCTCCAGGAGGCGCATGATCTCATCGTCACTTGCCAGAAATGGAGCGCGAGCAGGAGATTCTTGTACGCCGGCGTCCAGGCCGAGAAGTTCAGGGAAGTCAACGGCAGGATCGACTCCCACCTCATCCTCATCCCCTTGCTCAGCCACATCTCCATTAGCCGCCGCCTCGACCAGATCATTCCAACTACTCCTACTCCTACCACCACCAGCCTTCTTCTACCTATAGCTGCAACTGCATCTGACACGGTGCCGTCGCTGGAGCTGCAGGTAAGGAACTTCATCTTGTTGCTTTTAGAGCTTAGTAATTACGTGTGTGTAATTGTGCCGTCGTCTTCCATATACAGGAGTTCACGTCAGCCGAGATCACCATCATGACCGGAAGCTTCCACCATGTGCTCAGTGAGGACAGCTCCATGACGGTGTACAAGGGCCGTCTTCACGATGGCCTGGAGGTGGCAGTCAAGTGCCTGAAGAACTACGGGCGACAACGGCACGAACAAGAGGGTGCGTTCGTGGCGGAGCTCGAGATCCTCCCCCGCCTCCGTCACGACCACATCGTGGGCCTCGTGGGCTGGTGCGCGGAGGACGACGATCGCATGTTCGTGTACCAGCACCAGCACACAAGCAACGGCACGCTCAGGGAGCACCTGACGCTGGGCGGAGGCCGCGGTTCTGCCTCTGCGTCGCCGGTGACCTCGTCATGGAAGGTGCGTGTCCAGGCACTGCTGGGCGCGTCCAGAGCCATCGACCACCTGCACCGCGTGTGCACCCCGCAGATCATCCACCGCAACGTCAGCTCGTCCAGCATCCTTCTGGACGAGACCTGGGCGGCCCGCGTGTCCGGCTTCGGCGCCGCTGTTTTGCAAGCGGCGACGAAGGGCGAGCTACATGGTCAGCTCGTCGGGGAGGTCGTCGGCCACTTTGGGTATGTCGACCCGGAGTACCGCCGCACGCACCGTGTGACTCCGGCGAGCGACGTGTACAGCTTCGGCGTGGTGATGCTGGAGGTGCTGACGGGGAGGCCGCCTAGCTGGGAGGAGGCACAGACCTTGGTTGGATTTGCTGTCCCGTTCATCGAGGGTGGGAACCTGGGGCCTTTGCTGGACAGACGCCCATCGCCGGAGCCGACGCCGGGGCAGTTGCAGGCGCTGGAGCTTGTGGCGTACACGGCCGCACGCTGTTTGTGGCGCCAGGACCGGCCAGCCATGTCAGACGTGGTGACCAACCTCGATATGGCGCTCGGGCTCATAGAGCGTGATGGCTCTAAGCCGTACACTATTGGATCCGAGAGGGCTACCAAAACTGCCTTCGCCGAGATCAAAGTCGAAGAGTCTGTAGAATCAGACGAGGACTCTTGGTCTTGGGGAGAATACCAGATGGTACCATCACTTACATGCATGCCCGTATGATACCAATTTCAAAAGTCTGATTTAAATGTTTTAAAAAAATTGTGAATGTTTGCAAGACATGTGTTTACATCTTCTAAAACATTCAGATCGTATTCGCAAAACAAATAAAAAATTCAGATCCAAATTCAAAGTACATATTCCCCCGTTTCAAAAAAAGTGACTCAACTTTATATTAATTTTATACTAAAGTTTATATTAATTTTATACTAAAGTTAGTATAAAATTGACTCACTTATTTTGGGACGGACGAAGTATAAAGCAAAAAAAAAGATGTGAATAACATAGTTTTTGACACTGTTAAAAACTCCGATTTATGTTTTTTTTTCTCTATGTGTATTTTGAATTCGGACCTGAGTTTTTTAGGGATTGTAGATACAGGTGTTTTGAAAATTCATATATTTTTCAGAATGATTCAAAACATTTAAAATTGGCTTCTTCAAATTGGTATCATGGGAAGAGTGAAATGCACCACTAGTCCATTAACTTAAATTGATTGCACACTTAGGCCAAGAACTTTCTCTTGAGCCATTAGCAAAAGCATCGGATGTCCACACTGAATGCCTCAATTTTCGGCCTACTTTCTCCCCTCCTTTTCGCATAGCATGAAAATACCGCTATGCATTTGATGAGCAAATATGGCCACATCAGGATCCAAGTTGCCGGCGTTCATGCATAAGAGTTCATCACAAGGTTCCTGTACTCAAGCTCCATCTTCTTCTTTCGTATGTTCATGTATGCGAGAAATCTCTCTCACTTCTTTTTCATTGCAGATATAGCCTAGGTTAAGAGATCAATTTTCATCAAGGGAATTCTGAACAATTTAACTTTGGTCAAAATTTGTTACTCAGCAAAAGTGTAAGGCAATTCACATGTTAATGAAATAATCTTTCTACTAGTACTACATGAGATAAACAATGTAAAATATTATATCATGGGTTACCATATTCTTGACATTGTTTGTTTTCAGGTAGCTTACCACATGGGCCATGTGGTATGGGTTACCATATTCACTATTCATTTTTCTACGTTAGTAGTTCCTGCAATTCTTATCCTGATGAAGTTCTACACGGCGCAAATAGGGAAAACATTAAACTTTGCCCGATTGACCCCCGGCAGCTTGTAAGCCGCCTTGTTCTTTTGACGCATATCCCGTGTCGGTTCCGCCACTTGCATGCCTTATCTCTATCATTAAAGAAGAATCAAAAGTCGTGATGGTTCGACCTCTTTGAACCCTCCTCTGGCCATTGATACATCTTCCCACGCACATCCTCCACCGATTTTTTTATCCCTCCAAAAACCAGGGGCAAGTAACCCGGTTCAATCAACCCCCACCTCATACGGTTCCGCACGACCGAAAAATTCCACGCACAAACAAAATCGCCTGAAAAAGCACACGTTCATAACCATCGCCTGAAAACGATCCCACATCCTCCACCCCTCTCCCAAACCCAAACTACCCCGGCGTCCTCCCCCCCCACCGCAGTGGAGGGTTGGGCGAGGGTTGGTCGCCCCGTCCGCCCTCCTCCAGATGCAGTAGGCGTAGACCGGCGTCATACAATCCCACCCCCAGCAGCCGCCGGGGTGGGGCGCGATCCCGCCGCCCCTGTAGCCGAACCAGCAAACGCAGCCCCTGCCGAAGATGTGCGGGCCAGCCGCTGCCACCCAGTCGACCGCGCATGGACAGGCGTGTGGCGGCAGCCCCGGCACACCAGCCTGGCCTCGATATCCCCAGTGATGCCTCCTGTCCCCAAATCTAGGAGAGACAGTGGAGCGCGGTGCTGCTGCGGACGAAGGAGATTCTAGATCGACAGGTTGCTAGCAGAAGCCATAGACACCAAAAACAGTTCGGTC
>NC_041382.1:738923390-738935156 GCF_002162155.2 Triticum dicoccoides
CTATTCCTCTTTGGATTTTGGTCTCTTGGTTTTTTTAATCTATTCTAGCTGGTGTTCTTACGGAAGGAAGACCAACGAGAGCAAAAATATGATAGCCAGAAGCACGCTGGTGAGGAGCCCTGTTTTTCGGTGCTAATCCCTCATGTTCATGTTGAATAATACAGTTTTCTTGTCATGTTTCTTTCAACTGCCTTAAAATAATTGATGTTGGTTATTTTGTTCCATGAACCTGCTCTTGAATTGCATATATTCTGCAGGAGTACTATGGTTTTGCTATCCACAAGGTATTGTTATTTTTCTATACCTGAAGTCCTAATCTGCACTATCCTGTTTGTTTGCTTCTCATGCTTATCTGCACGCTAAATAATAAGTGCGGCATCAAAGTAATAGTATGCACCTGTTCTTATTTGTCAATGGTCGTACTGGACAGATCAGGGCTTTGTTGTTGAAAACACATCCCTTTTGTCAAAAATATTCTTGTTTGAACATTACTCCGTAGCAGCAGGCTGCTATGAGATATACGCCATATGAATTGTTGAAACTTGATAGGTGTTGACAGTTTCCAAATACTCTGCCAATTGAACCTCGCACCCTTATTCTGAAGATTGTTCACACTCAGCATCCCTGTTTCTACAGTAGAGTTTATATGCCTATTTCACTGAAAACGGTTTATAGCTAGGTATCCTAATCATCGTGATTGGCATTGACAAAATGATGCCTCACTCATTATTGTTTAGTGGACGACATATCCCAATTTCAGGCTTATTCTTAGTGTAGATCATTCCCATATTCAAGGGTTAATCTCATTTGTTTCTTGTGACATGCAGACTGAAACCAGTAGAGTTTTCCCCCTTTCCTACATTCTCAGTCATGCTTCCCTTTGCAATATAATCAGTTCATCCTTTACTTAGTGGTCAACATCATGGGATTTTACTTGGCCAAGATTTTTCTCACCACACGGCATCGCTTGCCCTGCTCTTGCGTATCGACTTCCAAATTTTATTGCCTTCAGTTTTCAACGGTAACAAGTTCGTGTTTTTCCGTCTGTACACATCAACTTGCAAAGTTAATGAGGTGAAGTCGGCTGCACATTTGGCTATGAAAGGAAATTTTGAGGCATGGATTTATAGGATTGGGAGATTAATTCTTTTGTGTTTACCTTAATGTGTGTTTCTTGATCGCTAAGATGTGTCACACAAAGGGGATTTGCATTGCTTTGGATGGAACATTAGTAATTGTCATGTTAAAATTTTGTAAGCTACTAACCAGTCCTGTTATTTTATTCTAGAATCAAAAAATATATTTTTCTGACCATGCAAGCTGGATATTCCCAAATCATAGTCTTTTTTCTGACGCATTTCCCGAGCACTGCTGCTTTCTGTTTGGTATAAAAAATTGGTTTGTTAGTCTTTATATGAGGTTTAACTATTGTACTAGCTAAGAGAGAAACGCGAGAAAGAAGCCATTACAATCACTTGTTATATTGGGAAAACATCAAAAGCTTGTGATTTGTATCCACGAAACAAAATGATTATTTGGTCAATATATTTTCTTATGTCATAGCAACGCACATGTATCTAGCTTTCTTATTCAACATGAACGAGAAGTTGACTTCCAGATTTGACCTGGTTGAGGAGGAAATGTTAAGATGTTTTTTGACTTGGTTTTTCTTGATTTCTTAGGATTTTTCTTTCCATTTTCTTCACTTTGTGCAGGTTTATCTCATGTTAAATGTTGATTTTGTTGGGCAGCACCAAACAAAAAATGTTAACTAGCGCAATGAACCAAATATCTATTTTTTTGTTTTTCATTAAATGGGCACTAAATATCTTTGAATTTACGTTGCTACTGATAACCATATCCTTATGCGTTCAATTTAGAATTTAGATATGGTGACATGGAGCATGCCTCTTTTGTGTTAATTCCAAGCATTTTGTTTCCAATTATATGGTTGGCTTCACACTGAACCTTGTTTGTTGTTTCCCTTGTTTATTTGTTTATTAGGACCCTAAGTTTCCCCATCTATATAGTTAATGGACATACAATGTTGTGTCTAGTTTACCAATGTGCTTTCACTCCATATTCACTACTTTATAAGAATGGTCGCATGCTGTGTGATCATCTGTTTTATTACTAATATGCGTAGACCAAAACACTTGTATTTCATGGTCTTTCTTTTTAGTCAAAAAATAATAAACACTATGGAAAGTGTATTCTAAGCATACAAATTCTTGAAAGACTGCATGCATGTCAAAAGGCTACATATCAGGTGCTACAAAGCTTGGTGTGCTCCCACGGTCCAAGCTGTTGTCTAATCTGAATCCTAGGGGAAGATGAAGTAGATAGAATAACCACATATGTCCTACAACATAAAGCATTTTTCTATCTGTTTGATAAGCTATGTTGTGCTGCATTACCACATCTGATATGCAAGTCCATTCTGATATACCCGAAGTCCCCTACCATGGAGAAATATATGCTGCTAAGAGCCTAAGAGAGGGAGTCGGTAGTTATATTGTCTACTAAAAGACCAGTTTCAGGCTTCTTGCAAGTATATATGCTAAAGCTCTTCGGGTTTTTTTTTGAGATAAAAAGCCTAGCATGCATTTCTCCCTTATGCTGATTTCCTTATTTTCCTAGATATGTTGCACAAGGCTAGGAGCCAACATTCTTGTAACCGATGGTGTACGGCCGTTTGCCAACAACAATTCTAGAATTTCCTCTCAAAACATGAATTTTTGAATTAGCAGTAGCTTTGAATGTTGAGCTGCCGAATCATATGCTATTGAGTTATGCATTTATGCAGAAAATTCATGTACTCAAGGAGAATGTTAAATTATTTCTTTAATTTGATATTCTCAATAATAGACAATATCTGTTTTTACACGTTTCTTGTGGTCACAAAAGCGTTATCTTCATATTGTGTTCAAAGAGTAAGGTGAGACAAACATTGGCATTGCACTACGTGTAAATAAGAACAAAAATTCATGTCATTATCTCTCACGATATGTGAAGATCATTCCATTGATTTGCTAACAGTAATAAAAAGGTTTAATGTGATGGTAAGGTCAAATGATAAACTTTAAAGCAACAACAATGCTAAAACTAGGACGGACAAAGAGAACGAAGGTAGATGGGAAGGAGGGTAGGGAGGTAGATGATGCTTTTGTAAGCAAATAAGCGGGGGAGATAACGGAAATCCAACTCGGTGCCCAGGCTCATCTGCTCCCGCTTAGGAAAAAAATACTAGAAAAATTCCAATTTTTTTGAGTGGTAGATAATTTGATGCGTGAGGTCCGCTCAAAATTTCAACTCATTTGGCCATCTGAGCAGCTCTCGGCAAAAAAGACAAATCGGGTCAGAACAGTGTGTGAACAGTAAACATTTTTACAGACCCCGATTTTGTCTTTTTTGCCGAGAGCTTCTCAGATGTCCAAATGGGTTGAAATTTGGAGTGGACCTCACGCATCAAATTATCTATCACCCAAATTTTTTTTGGATTTTTTTGATTTTTTTAGCATTTGTTTTGATTTTTTTTTTCTGAGAGGGGGTGCAGATGACCCCGGGAGCAGAAACTCCGCGTCCAGGAGATAATTGGCATTTGTCGTTGGTATATCAATGAAAACTACATGAAGTCATGCTTGACATACAATTCTGAATTAGAACAATTGGGTGATACTCCCTTTGTAAAGTAGTGATCTAAACGCTCTTATAGTTCTTTACAAAGGGAGTACATGTGTTTTTGTTATTCTATTGCCAACACATTAGAATAATTGTATGATCCATGTGTTTTTGTTATTCCGTGGCAACGCACGGGCGTCAAACTAGCCACATATACTAGAGGGATATGCGCACCTTGCCGTGCGAGTTTTCTTTTTGGTGTGTTTTTATTTTTGTTTTCTTTTCAGGCTGTTATTCCGGTCGGTTTCTTGGTTTTATTTGTGTTTGTGTGGGGCGGTATGGGTTCAAGCTGGTTCGGTTCTGTGAGTCGATTATAAATTTGTGGTCAATGTGTACCTACTCTTTGCGTTTTTGGTACGAGTTACATGCCGTCGTTGCATTTCGAACCTTGTGGCCATTGGAGCGTTGCGTTGTCGAACCGTGGGGCGATTGGAGAGGCTAAGCGGACACATGTTTTTCTTGCTGCCATCTCATGCTGCTTCCGGACGTTGTTTTCTATAAGTTCTTGCCCTTTCTCCTGTTATGTTTTTTTGAGAACTTCTCCTGTTATGTAGGGATGACAATTCCTGAGTGGGCCGTCAATCAGTTGGGCTCCGTTGGTTGCCAGCTGTTTCCCGTGGCCCGGTCTTCAAAAAGTGTAAAATCCCGTGGCCAGGAAGAATTTGACAATAATGTTTCGATGTCCTTCCTCTCATCTCATGAGTTTGACAATAATGTTTCTGATGTCCTTCCTCTCATCACACTGTCTTTCTGCTCCATGTATTGTTGTGTGGCAGTCCTATATGTGGCATCTAGACATTTGACGTAGCCGCCACCGGTCAGCTCATCTGCGTGATTCTCGCTAGCTGATGTCGCCCTTTTCCTCATCTGGTTCATTCCCCAATTTTCCATGGCTAGGTCTTCTTCCCTCCCCAAATCCGCACCTTCTAGCCTTCTATTTTTTTTCCTGCTACAACATGTATTGGGCATATCTTCTTTTGCTCCAGAGTGAAAAAAAACTTCGAATGTAGAGTTGATCTAGCACTGATATTGAGAGTAAAGTCATGTTATTTTTGTAAACAAATTATATATGCACTAATGAAAGGTCATTCTCTGGTAATTATATCATTGCAAATTATGTGGTTGCTTGATATTTCCCCCTCCTATTTTGTGTGTCACTCTCCGCCACTGGGTGGAGGTGCTGACTGCGTCGAGCTAGAGGGATTGTGGCGTGCTGACATGGAACAACAGTGTGTAAATGCCATAGTTAACGGTGCAAGTGATGCGCTGGACACGCCATTTTTTAATGCTAAGTGTATGCTCATGTGAGACGTTGTGCAATCCACGAGATGTGAGGAAGGACATCAAAACATTATTGTCAACTTCATAACCTTCTATGAAAAATCCTATAAAATGAGATGACATGCATCTCAAATCCTATGAGTAGGAATAGGAAAGAAGATGTCATTTGATTCACTTCATAGGATTTTTTTCCATTGAGTCTAGGCTAATGTTTATTTTCCTATGAAATATGCAGGATAGGAAGAATTCTTCCATAGGAATAGGATTCCATTCCTACAAACCAAAGGAGTCTAAAGGATTTTTTCCTACAAAAATTCTATCCTATGGGATCCCTACAAAAATCCTACAAACCAAAAAAGGCCTAAACTGTGTATGAACACAAACTTGGAAATGGTGCAAATGGTCAAAAGCTTCTAATTTGTATTTAAGGGGACAGTCCCACCAAAGTGAAAATAATCATCAAAAATTACCAAGTAAATTGAAAGCCAAAAACACTAAGAATCAGGGACATGCACAAGCCACAATGTAGTAGTTCAAATGGAAATCTGGAAACATGTGTTGAACTTAAAAAAAGGGATTATGCATGCACATTTTTGCCAATGCAACAGGCATGGCAAGCGTGTGCCCATGCATGCACTCAAATTTGTGAATCTTTTTGTTAAAAAAATTGTCCCCACACAAAAATTCGCATATTTTGTAATAAAATTGAATTTAAAACAGATTGAAAATTTTAGGAATAAGTTCATGAATTTTATTATTTTAATTTTAAAAATTTCAAGCATTTGAAAATTATAGGAAAAAACCCAGAATAAAACGAAACAACACTCTGTTTAAAAATACACGAAAAAACCATCCTGAAAGTTCACAAAGTCATATTTGCCATATAGGAAGCGTAAAAGAAAGCAAGTGGGCACAACAAGTAACCTAGCCCAGTTGGTTACTAGAATTAGAAGTAAACCTTGAGAATTGGAGTTCAAATCCATGCAGGGCACATTTCTTGAAGATTAAAAAAGAGAGAAAATGAAGCTATACGCCAGGCCGTGTACGTACCGCGTATCCGCGCACTCAGCATGGGCGACGTATATTCTAAAAAGACCATCCTATCTTTTATTATAAAAAAGTATGAAGAGATCACCTTCATTAATGTGTTTAGGGGGTTCTACCAAGCAAAAGTGTTATCATAGCTACTAGCAATAGCAAAACCATGAAGAATGTGATCAGTAGTTCCAAAACCAAGCAAAAGTGTTATCATAGCTACTAGCAATAGCAAAACCATGAAGAATGTGATCAGTAGTTCCAAAACCACAAAAGTGTTATTATAGCCCGTTCTTACCGTGTTCACGGCCCAGCTAGCCTGCCATCGGTTCTATTTTTTATAACATGCAGGAAGAGCCCGAGCTTGTGCTGTATGTTTTGGAAAGGGAATCGATCGTAATTTGTACCCCTAAAAAACTAAGATTTGTTTTTATTTATACCCATTCTACCTTTTTTTGTTCCCTCAGTTATTCCATCCAGCCAATGTATATCGCAATAATTTAGATCCTCACAAACATCATACGATTACACAATTTGTTTTGTACAAAACTAAAATTGCATGTAGTGCATAAAAATGTGCAATCAATTAGTTAACCAACTATTAGATGAAAACTGGTGCCAAAGTTTTTAGTTATTTTTTTGGCAGAGGGTAATTTTTTTACCCGAGTTTTGAAGTAGATAACAAGACTCAGTTAACAAAGTACTTCCTTCATTTTAAAATACATTGCATATTAGTTTTATTTTAAGTTAGACTTTGTAAAATTTGACTAAATTTATGGAAGAAAAAACAAATCAACACCATCCGAGAATAGTGATAGTTTTTTATAATTAATCCTAGATATATAGAGAAATAATGCGGAGTACCATAACGCGGAGTGGGCGACGACCCGGCCGTCCTGCGAGGCAGCGACCCATAGCGACCATACACGCGTTATCGGGGTTCTACGTATATCCACCTCTTCTTCTCGTGGGTCTGTGGCTTGACTGCAGTACTAATTACCGTTTGCTAGTTGGTATACAGTGCAGCCTGGTGCCATCTGCCATGGCGGCCACGGCGGCGAGTCTGGCGGGTTTGGCGACGGTGGCCCAGCTGGCTTTGTACGTCCACGGGCTGGTCACGAAGATCACCGGGGCGGCGGAGACTGCCCGGCAGAACAAGCTGGAGTGCAAGAATCTCGCGAGCCGCGTATCCGTGATCGGCGACCTGCTGCTGCAGCTGCAGGACCCGGCGGTGGCGCAGCCGCTGGCCGGGCTGGGCCACACGCTCCAGGAGGCGCACGATCTCGTCGTCGCTTGCCAGAGGTGGAGCGCGCGCCGGAAGTTCTTGTACGCCGACGACCAGGCCGAGAGGTTCAGGGAAGTCAACCGCAGGATCGACTCCCACCTCATCCTCATCCCCTTGCTCAGCCATATCTCCATTACCCGCCGCCTCGACCAGGTCTGTCCTCCGAATCCCACCAGCGTTCTTCTACCAGTAGCGCCAACAATGGTTGTTGGATCTGCTTCTGCGCAGCTGCAGGTACGTACATATCCACCACAGTGAGAAGAACCATTTTCATCTTGTTGGTTTTGCAGCTTAATTAACCCATCGTCTTCCATAGGAGCCTGCGATGGTCCAGTATGCAGCTGTGGAGTTCGCGTCGGCGGAGATCGCGGTCTTGACCGGAAACTTCGGCCATGTGCTCAGCGAGGACGGCTCCGCAACGGTGTACAAGGGTCGTCTTCACCACGGCCTGGAGGTGGCGGTGAAGAACCTGAAGAATCACGGGCAGCAACGCCACGAACAAGAGGGTGCGTTCGTGGCGGAGCTCGAGACCCTCTGCCACCTCCGTCACGACCACGTCGTGCCCCTCGTGGGCTGGTGCGCGGAGGACGACGATCGCATGTTCGTCTACCAGTACCAGCACACGAGCAACGGCACGCTCAGGGACCACCTGCAGGGCGGCGGCTTTGCGTCGCCGGTGACGTCGTCCTGGAAGGCGCGTGTCATGGCGCTGCTGGGCGCGTCCAGGGCCATCGACCACCTGCACCGCGTGGCCACTCCGCGGATCATCCACCGCAACGTCAGCTCGTCCAGCATCCTTCTGGACGAGAGCTGGGCGGCCCGCGTGTCCGGCTTCGGCGCGGCGGTTTTGCAAGAGCCGACGGCCGACGGCCAGCTCGTCGGGGAGGTTGCCGGTACGTTGGGGTACATCGACCCGGAGTACCACCGCACGCGGCGTGTGAGTCCGGCGAGCGACGTGTACAGCTTCGGCGTCGTCATGCTGGAGTTGCTGACCGGTAGGCCGCCTAGCTGGGAGAGTAAGGACCCGAACACCTTGGCTGGCTTTGCTGCCCCGATCATCGAGAGGGGGGACCTGGGGTCTGTGCTGGACCGGCGCCCGTCGCCGGCGCCGACCCCGGGGCAGATGGAGGCGCTGAAGCTCGTGGCCTACACGGCAGCACGCTGTCTGTGGCCACAGCCACAGGACCGCCCCGCCATGTCAAACGTGGTGACCAACCTCGAGGCGGCGCTCGGGCTCATAGACAGCGATGAGCCTAAGCAAAGCTATT
This sequence comes from Triticum dicoccoides, assembly GCF_002162155.2. Lineage (NCBI taxonomy): Eukaryota > Viridiplantae > Streptophyta > Magnoliopsida > Poales > Poaceae > Triticum > Triticum dicoccoides. Next base: position 738,931,941 of record NC_041382.1, read on the forward strand.
AGAGCCAGCTAGCGATGATGACTCGCCAAGACGTAAACTGCGTCACAACGATACGTACCTTTAGCTTGTAAACATGGTCTAGTTAGAATAGACCTCTCGATCGGCCGGCCGGTTTGTTGGGTGCTGAAATGAAATTTACTGTTGTGAACTTATAATTCTTTGTTTTTGCTTTTAGATTGCTCATTACATAATTTGAATGACAAGCTTTCCAATATTTACTGTCATCTTTGCAACATGCAAAAAAATTATACGACTAGTCGTAGAACATGATTATTCAAACGTGCACCCTACCTATCTAGGAGAGCGTAATCCATTGTTGTTGTTTTGTCGATGCCTCTGCTTTCAATGAAATGCATATACCAGTTACTTTCAAAAATACCGGCAAGTACCAAGAATAATATATCATGTTATTTTAAAATAATCTTTTTACAAAATCTAAATATGGAAGACCTAAAAAAATCAATATTTGGAAAAAAAATATCCTAAATGCAAGTTTCAAAATTCGAAAACTGGTAACGATATGAAATATATTAAAAATTAACTGAAATAAGAAGGGAAAATGAAATGATTACATGCAGCTATCATGCATGGTTTGAAAAAAGTGTGCATTGTCTGTGGAATCTTTTGAAAATTGACTAATATATGTCCAAATAATCTAAATTGGTGTGAATATTTACAAAATTAATTTGTTTAATTAAGTGAATTCTCTAAAATAATATGATTTACTTTGAAATAAAAAACATGACCTTTTAAACAATTATGTTGAGGTTTCCACATTCTAATCGGTTTGTTTAAATTATTATAGGGAGACTATATTGTTCGCAAAAGAATTATGAAAAAACTCATAAATAAACACACAAAATTTATTGAATTTCCGAAACATTTCACAAAGATCTCACCCGAATGTCTGTTTTTAACCATATACAAATCAAATTAAACTATCTCAATGTGTTTCAAAGTTGTGAATTTTTTTCACAATAAAAGATTAAATTATTTTGGAGATATTTAACTACTAAAATTTATTAAAATTTGAAAATTAATATTTTTTATTTGTGGCCCCATGTTATGAAGTGTGCATACAAGATTGAATATAGAGCAATACATGAAATTAGATTAGAATATATGTTTTGTACCCTTATACTAATAAATTTTCTTTCTTGGACATATCTCATGGTCCATGACAGAAAACACTTGTACTACTCGTTTCGACATCTCTTTTTATTTTCCATCTTAGACAACATCTTTGTGTTAAACTAATTTATTTGTCACTATGTTAAGATGAGTGGGTTGAACAACAAAAAAGCTTACTATTAAATGAGCCCACGTGGTAATTATTGTATTGATGTTCCATCGTCTAAAATTCTCCCCACTAAGGGTATATGCGTCGAACACTCCCCCAATGACCTCACAACTGATTGAATCGGTTTTATCTCACACTCTCAAAGTAACCTACCCTTCCCCTAGCGATCCATGTGGCGTCCCTATACTACACATAGGGTTCTTTTTCATCTTGAGTGTGAAATTAAATTCAAAGTTCAATACTTAGTGATAAACTAAAATAGAGGAAGAAAGGGATTCAAAGGAGGCATTCATCAATCCAAACAAGTCCCTAGTTTCTTCAGATGTGTATTATAGTGAAATTATTCCTAGAAACTGCAAGATATGGGACGCGGAGTTTCTGCACCCGAGCTCAAATGAGCTCGGGTGAACAGTAAAATCAAAACTAAATCAATTTTTTTTTTAAATCCAATTTTTTTTGGAAGAAACATTGACAAAAGTTCTAAGTGCTTGCAAAAATTCGCCATGAAATCACATTTCTAGAAGGCGTGGCAAAAAAAACAAAATCAGTACTCTGAAAAAGCTATTTTCAAAAGCATTTTGGAGCACTGAATTTGTTTTTTCCACGCTTTACAGGAATGTGATTTCATGATGAATTTTTGCAAGCACTTAGAACTTTTGTCAATGTTTCTCCCAAAAAAATTTGGAATTTTTTGAATTTTTTTTGATTTTACTGTTCACCGAGCTCAAATGAGCTCGGGAGCAGAAAGGCACTTTCGCAAGATATGTCACAATTCTAAGGTGAGAATGGGAAGTCCACCTTTTATCATTGTTGGTGTGGAAAAAAGGTGAAGAGTGACGGGGGGCTTCATAGTTTTTTGTTTCGTTTTAAAGAGAGGCGACCTCCATTGTTCGGGGGAATGGGATCCATGACTTGTGTTAGTTGGATAAGAAGGTCAAGTTTGTGGTGCCAGAGGTGGTGGCCAATCGATGACATAAATGGCGCCGAATGGTTTGTGGAGAGGAAGGAAAGGTGAGAACGATGAAGCTCTATGTTGTGATTATGGTATTATCTTATATTTAGTTAGAATTATTAGAATGGTAAGTTGGTTTAGGATCATAGAAATGCATGTCTCGATGGAGAAAGAGATGGAAGAGTCATTTCAGACAAGATGTAGGAATGGACGAAAAGGACGAGACAACAAGAATAGAGAGGGATGACAATAAGATCCTAGTAGCTGGAGGACAAATAGCTAGAGTTGAAGCCTATCACAGTTGACATCGAATGATGATACAATTGGTGCGGGTGAATGCGGTCAGTTTGCTATGCCCACTCCTTATTATCCAAACTATGGTGAGACACTCTATTTATCACAATCCGTCGATGGTGACAACTAAACCATGGAAGAGATTCGTCATATTTTCATACGACAATACCCCACAGTATCACAATGATGCATAGTGAACTAGGCAGATAGGGGATTTGAGTTGTGTTTGCCTTGACATGGTCGAAGAAGGTGCTCAATATGTGCACTTGTACAAAGCCCCTTTGAGCAATGTCTTTGTAGAGGTGTTCGTTTCTCTATGGCAACACTTCTATACCATACTAGTATATATAAAGACAACTGGACATTGTTACTGTTATCCATGCATAATGTCAAATGAAATTAGGGCTAACACATACTTATTATACAATATATCTTTTTGGGATAATCATCCGATGTGATACTAATGGATGGAGATAATTATGTATCATTTTTCTTATGCACTCTTTAACTTTCATTGGAGGACACTCGTTTCATTAAGAAAATCATTAGACATTTGGAATGGGTAGGTCATGTGCATGTAGCTAGATAGTAGACTTTGCTGGAAAAACTACCAAGGCTACCAGTGGAACCTTGTTACACTTACAAACTTACACGAAGTTATACCCCCCCC
>NC_041382.1:738935638-738948266 GCF_002162155.2 Triticum dicoccoides
CGGAGGTTCCAAATTTTGAAAAATTGAAATTCCTAAAGTTGAAAGTACCAAAAGTTCATACTATGAATGTTGATTTCTGAAAGAAATATTTTCAAAAACCCCAAAAGTTTCAAGTTCTAAAAGTTGGATCAAGAATTTTTGAAGTCGATAACAAATTTGTCTGAAATGTCAAAACTGTTTTTTAATCAAAAGCGCCAAATAGAAAAAGTTGCCAAAAGTGGCTGGTCGGAATTTGACTACGCCATCCTGGTCTGTTGTCAAGCCGCCGAATAGCCCTATACAACGATTGACTACAACGTGAACTAGGCAATCTAGACCATTCAAATTAAATAAAACAATCACAATTCACAAGGCACTCTGGTTACATATGCATGATTGCGCACACATCAAACAAAGAAGAAGAAGAAGAAGAAGAAGAAGAAGAAGAAGAAGAAGAAGAAGAACACCAACATGCTCGACGGTAATGCATGCACTCTTCAAATGCTCATGTCATTTTCTACCTACAATGGAAATGGATAAATACTCTTATTACATGGACTACCATGGACCTCTTCATTCATATACCGTGTTTTGCTAATTAAATTCCTTTGCCTTTGTTTGTTGCGTGGTCCAGTTTTGCTAAATCTTATTTGTTTGTTTGGTCATGGTGGAATGCTTCTTGCCTGACATGTTGATTGGTTCTTTTAACCTGTTATTACTTCTATACAAGAACATTAAAATAATATCAATAGTGACATTCTGAAAGGAAAACCACCAATAAATAATATTTTTTAGGTGCACAAGCCTCCAATTCACTGACTACAAAGTCGTGATATCGACACCTTTTAACACTAGTGATACATCAGGCATCTACCGTACCACAGAATTTCTGAGTCCTAATTCGATTCATAGATCAAGAAACAAAGCAGATTCTTTTTTCTATTTGTGAATGGTATGAGGAGGATTTTATTTGACATTTCAAAATCGGGTACGCTATCCATAGCTGAATCTGTCATTTTATTTTATATAAAAACATGTTGAGGTTCGGACCTAGATTTAAAAGTGTGTGGCAAGATCGGTTAAAAAAATGTATGATTTGTATGCTACTTGCATGTCGTGAATTTTTCTTATATTTTTTTCACAATTATAAAAGGTGAACGCTCCACCCACGTTTCGTACGCGATAATTGGGCCCGTTGGTACGTTGAGAGCCTAATTCTGATACTCGGGCTCAAGTTGCAATATTTGGTATAAAAATGGTTTCCCAACTTGTTACCCAAGTCCATACTCTGCATTAATAATGTGATCAACAAATTTTAATACACCGACTGAGCTAACTCAGTTCAGTTAATTAGACATCGCACACGTCTTGACCCGCAACATGCTACAGAGTAGGTTACCGTGTGTACGTACGAGCTTCGGAAAGGGGGTCAACGGGATGAGGGAATGGAGCTGCTCTATGAGATTAGCCACAGTGGGAGTAATTTCAACAGTAACATCGAGTCCAACTCAGCAGATTTGTTTATGTGGCAATGAGTTAATGCAGAGAGAGGTAGTTTGAGTAACTTAGCTAGTTACTGTAACATCACATGTCTCAATGCAATATGAGTCTATAACATAATAAATGAAGCCTTGCATGACACAGCGGTCGAGAAGTCTACTCCTGCCTCTGCGTCGCATAGAAGTTGGCTTCCCCTCCCTTTGGCTGGCTGTCAAGCCTATTTAAGTCGCGCGCCGGCCCCATCCACATCACATCTCCGAACTCCTTTTTGCACACTTCTCAGCCTCTCTGCTCCCAGCCACCTCTCAGTTCCAAGCCTCTCTAACCACCATGCCCACCTCCCACGTCATGGTTCTCCATGCCACCAAGCGGCGACGACTCTGAATCTCCCTCCAGCAGCTGGTGTTGCTGCAACCGGCCAAAGCCGAAGGCTAGAACCAGCAGCGGCAGCGGCACTGCTACAGTCGACAGGAGGCACATATGCGATGCGATGGACCGGCAGGAGCCCAAACCAGCCGCGAGTTGTGCAAGCGGGAGGCGACTTTATGGGCGAATGGACGAAGGAGATGCAAGCTGGAAAAGAATCACACGAGGGGGATCGAATGGCTTACGAGGGCACCATTTTTATAACCTTTTGAGAAATATTTAACTTGATTTTGTTGAGGTGCATTAGAGCTTGTAGTAGTGCAACACTAAGACAACACAAGAGACTTGGATATTATATTAGTTAAAGCGATAAGAACAGATATTACACTTGTTTCTTTTAGCCAAAGGGTGAGAAATGTGTGATTTCGGTTCAGTCGAGCTCATCCCTTTGTATTCCCCACGAACGACTCTTGTAGTGTGGCCAGTCAATGTGGTAAAAATCGCGGGAGCTCCTACTCCGCACCTTCAGCACCATCTAACCCATGTGGCGCTCGCTACAGCGCCCTGCTGGGCCGGCCCACGAACGCGTAATGCCAACAAAGAGTTGTTGCAGTCAGGAATCGAACTCATGCAATTTGCTTTCCAAACCCGCTCGACTAACAAATAGGCCTACCTGCCACTAGTAATTAATAGTCCTCGATAATAATTAAGGACAACACTGGTTGTGCGGTTCCAAAAAGGGAAATTCACAGATTAAAAAGAAGTTCACAATAAAAAAGAAAAGGCTCATTTATTAAGAAAAGTTCAAAAATATTGAAGAAAAGTTCACAAAATATAAAAAAGATTACTAATTTAATAAAGGTTCGTGATTTTGAAAAAAGTTCAAGAGTTTGAAAAAGTTCACGGATTTGAAAAGGTTCAAAAAATACAAAGTAGTTCAAGAAAATTAATGAAGTTCAAAAATTTGAGGAAAAATTCACAAATTAAAAAAATCATCATTTTTTAAAAAAGTTCATCAATTTTGAAAAAAGTTCATCAAATTTGCAAAAAAGTTCATTGGATTTGGAAAAAGACCATCGATTTTGTAAAACAATTCATGGATTTTGAAAAGAGTTCATCGAATTTGCAAAAAAAAAAATTGATTTGGAAAAAGTTCATCAATTTTGAAAAATATTCATTGATTTCTAAAATAGTTCATCGATTTTGAAAAAAAGTTCACAATTTTTAAAAAAATCTCATCGATTTAAAGAAAAACGTCCGAATAAAAGTAAAAAAGAAAATAAGAAAAAAGAAAACAGAAATAGAAATAGAAATAGAATAAGGAAAAGGAAATAGATGTAAAGGAAAAGAAAATGTAACTGCAGCGTACGCTTGACAAGGGGGTCTCCGGTTCAAATCTCACCCAACGAACGTTTACACAGGTGCCTCAACTGGGACATCCCATCAGTAGACAACGTGTGCTTCACTTAAAGAAGTGATGTAAAAAAGAAGAGAGGGTGCGAGGATTTGAGCTCACCACCTCCCGCGTTCACATATGAAAACATTTTTGGGAAAAATTGAAACATTTCCTAAAAAATGCGATTTGTTTTATATAATGACGAATATTTTTTAAAACAGAATCCTTTTTTGAAAATGATGAACAATGTTTTTGAGACAGAACATTTTCGAAAAATGATGAACATTTTTTTTAAAACATGAACATCTTTTGAAATTCCAAAATCAAACTTGGACAGGCGAATATGAAACTCCTGAACAAAATTCAAAGTTTCAAAAATGGTCGTATTTGCAAAAATATTCTCTTTCCAAATTTTGATTCAAAGTTTCAATAAATGTTTGATTTTTGTTTAAATGTTCATGCTTATGAAAAAAGATTAAAAATCGTGTTTTCTAATATTTTTCAAAAATTGAACTTGTTTTTTCACAGTTTATAATTGTTTATGTTTCAATAAATATTTGCTTTCTTAAAAGCGCGTTCGAAGTACCAAATAATATTTTAGATCTGTCACTGCTCATAGTTCTTATAAGCCATGCTTCAATTTTAGAGACCCAGATTATGTGTACCATTGGTTATGTACCACTGCTTACTACCTGGAGGAGTGGAGTTCTAATCCTCGTTTGTCCAAATTTTTTAGGAATTTTTAAATGCGAGTGCAACTACTTAAAAGTTTGCAGTGCTTATGGCGGTGTTTGTTCAGTGGAAGGAAACGTTCCCGTCGACCGCGAGGAGCCTGTAGTGACTTCATAAAAATCTGAAGATGATATGCCGGCTCAATCTATTGAAGGTGCTCATATAATTAGGATATATGCGCGTGCGTTCATAAGAGTGACTGTATACCCATGTATATGAGTGACTCCGATTGCACTTTGTTCAAAAGAAAAAGGGGGCTGCCCCTCGCTGAATGAATCATTCGTCACGGGGAGCAGCTCCCGAGACCTCCTCTTCGGCGCCTTATGCGCAAAATGGGAAATCGGCGCTCACACGAATGGCAATGGGCCGTGGCTCATCAAGCATCACTTGCTCTCATTTCGTTTCATTTGCTCGCTCGCTAAATAAAAAGACTAATTTGTTCCCTCGATCAACTCGCCTTGCTCGTATTTTGTTTTTTTCGGTTGTGTTGTGCTGCTGGTTGAGGAAAAAGACCGCCCCTCGGTTTTTGTGAATTTTAATATGTTCATGAAATAAAAAAATCATGGATTTATTAAATGTTCATGGGTTTAAAAAAAGTCAAAATACAGAAATAGAAAAATCAGCAATTATCAAAAAGTTCATCGATTTTATCATGAATTTTGAAAAAAGGTTCTTTCGTTTTGAGAAAAAGTTCATTGTTTTTTAAAAGAAAAACCCACAGGTTCTAATAAAAGTTCACGAATTTGAAAAACGTTTGGGCATTTCGCAAAAGAAAACAAAAAGGGCATAGAAAAAAGAAAAGAAAAAAAAGCTGAATAGAACCTTTCCAAAAAATGAAGAAAGAAAAGAAGAAGGAAGAAAAGATAGAAAAAGATGTAACTAATCGCATCAGGTCAGCTGGTTAGTGCACCGTACATTGAACCAGGAGGTCGCCGGTTCAAATCAAACCCGCCGAAAGATGCTTAGCCAGAAACGACGAAGGAGGGGAGCTGGGGAAGGCCGACGATGGCAATGAGGGGGAATCTTTATTAGAAGCTTTGCCCCCTGCTTTACATAAACCATTATGAACTTACTAAAATTACCTTATTTATTCTTCTGGAACACTAGCAAATCTAATAGTTTCATCTGCTCTTGTTAACTTCAGAACGAAGGCCGACATCCTTCTTATTACCACCTGTGCAGTCTTTTGTGTTTTAGAAAACAGAAAAGAGGAAGATGGGTTGGGCTAGTGTGGAGGAGGGACGCGCGTCTGCTTACATAACATACTGTAATGGGCGCTTACGAAAAGGATTTGAGGCAGCTCCCATCGACCTGTTTGCTCGTTCACCAGCAGGCAGGCCCAGCGTGACCCCCTCCCCCACCCCCATGCAAAAAGGATCAGTTGAAGTTTTTTTGTTTACAATTCCCACATTACAACTTAAAAAAGAAGGTTTCAGTGGCTTGGATTTTTTTCCATGCTAAACTTAAAAAATGCTATCCTCTAGATAAAAAATAAAAACTGCAAGCCTCGATAAAAAATGCCATGAATTAAAAAATGTGCACAAATTTATAAAAATTCCATGCTTTGATTTTTTGAAATTGCCGTGATACTTCATAAAACTTCCATCCTCTATAAAAATTATTTTATGTGGATAAGGCCCCAAAAAAGTACCATGCAATAAAAATAAAAAATCCTAGCCTCTCAACATAAAAAATGCTATCATATTGACATTAAAGAATGTCATCCTGCTTTAATAGAAATTTCATGTAAAAAATAATAATAATGCCATGCTGTCAAAAAATAAACTGCCACCTATTAATAATAAAAAAATGCCATCCTCCCAGTAATAAAATTCCACGCTTTTAATCATAAAATGCCATTCTTTTGAGAAAAAAAATTTAAAAACTGCCCTGTTACTACTAATAAATGCCATGCTCTTAAACATAAGACTACCATCCTTTCAATAATAAAAAGGCGATGCATCTTATTATTAAAATGCCGTGCAGTAACTAAAAACTTCCACGGGGGATTGTAAAAACATGGCAAAATGGCAGTGCCACATAATAAAAATGCACACGGCAAATTTACAAAAAACAAATCACCTCTAAAAATTATAGGTTTTTTTCTATCAAAAAGTGGCAAAATTCAGGGTTTTTGGATTTTTTTGCAAATGAAAAAAATAATTTAAACAAAATAACTCAAATATATAAAAGATGTTTGAGCGCAAAGTGTTCACAACCACCTCTCTAGACCAACTGGTGGAGTGCGCGCTACAAAACTGTAGCAGGACTTGAGCCCCAAGTTGACGTGGCGTCAGATTTGTGCCAAGATATGTGCGTCTAGATTAGACGACAGGGACAACATTTGCTGGTACCTGGCATATTGGAAAGTTTAGCTTCCATGCCGCATGATTTGGTCACCCCTTTAGGCCTCATTTGGTAGAAAAGTATTTGAGAGGTTTTAGGAGGAGGGGATTTGGGAGGATTTGGTGAATCCCTCTCTTCCACCCAATCCTCCCAACTCCTCCAGAACCCCTCACATACCCCTTCTATTTGGTACAGAAGGATTGATACAGAGGGTTTGCAAAATTAGTACACTATAATTAAAGATGCAATTTTTACAACTTCAAAAGCTTCAAAAGCTCATAGAAGAAATGTACTTGCAACAATGGTGCAACTAGATTACGCAAAATAACAAAAAGGCTCGTATGATCTATTGCATGTACTATCAACTGTTCCAATGAAATGTTACATGCATACATGCCACGATCCGAATGAAAAATACAAGATGTTCGATCAACGAAAGTCAACGGTTCATTACAACATAAATTTGATCGGCAAATGCTCCGAGACATGTTTGCGGGCTACACGGTGTGAAGGAGACTTGTGGCAACGAAGTGGTCACCCGTCTTCCGCGAGATCAAGTCCCTATAAAAAACAGATGAATTGGTCCAAGGGTTAGATGTATTTTGAGTAAATGATATTAAAGCTCGCACTGCGATCTTGCCGCCGAAAACAAAATTCAGTGTGAAGTGACCCTATCTGTACATCTCCTGTTATCTGTTGGCACCCAAACATCAGATCAAAAGAATTAAACAGAAAAAGTAGTACACCTGTACAACATGATGATGGAATTAAACCAAGACCTAGGTCAATGGTGAATTCAATGAAATCATCAAAGGCAGAAGCACAAGGTTCATAACAAACAAACAAAAAATCTCAAGCAGAATGCAGAGTTAAAATTCAAACAACTGGCATCTTCCGAAGTGAAGCAAAGCACATTTGAAACTAACTAGAATACGTCTGGACTTCTAAAATTCTCAGAATGTGTTAAAAGGTCGCAATGAAATATTGCCCTGGATGTATGTATGTTTATTTCCTTCAAATTCAAACAACTATTCAGTGAAGCTCGCAATGTGGACTATTTCCTTGCTGGCTAGAAAGAGCACTGCAAAGAAACTGTAATGAATGGTCAGCTACTGAAGATGAGATAATACATCCTCCACTACCTCTCTGGATGCAGTCTCCAAGAAAGATATCAACAACATAAACCCGACTCCCTGTTGGGCAAACTTATTTATTTATCTGACATTTTTAGGCCGAGTTGCACAAAAAGGAAGATTTTGCTAGTAGTACCAAAGTACTGCTTTCTAAACCAAACTCTAGAGTCCAGCACATGGATGGAACAAGTACATTCTGAAACAAAGAAGTACAATACAACTTAAAATGGCTTCTCACTGCAAGTTGGCGCAAGCAGATCAGCTTAAACCTGTTGTATCACATACCCGTGTTGTGAGTTGTGACAACATAATCAAGCAACACTATACTGCAAGGTCCATGCATTTTATCAAACTTCCAAACAAGCTAACTGTTGGGATATCCTTCTCATGTGGGCTGTGAGGAGATGACCATTTGAGGCCTTTTAGGCAGCCCAAAGAGGTGCATAAGCCCACTACCCATTAGGGTTATGACCTAGGGTCATTTTAGACTTTGCACATGTGTGGATGGGGATGCTTTTACCCTCCATCCAGCATCCACCACCAAGTGTGACGAAAATCAGTTCATTCTCCAAGAGAGAAGAAGAGAGAAAACCAAGAGAGCAAGGGAAGAAGAGGAAGATTGAAGGAAGAGCAAGGGATCACCTCCCCAAGGTTGTGATGGTCCAGATCCACTACCTTGTCTCCTTCAAGCTTCGGTTCCATCATCTTTGGTGAGATTGTTCCAATCCCTAGTTCTTGAGGCCCAAATCTTGTTGTGTTCATCCAAGATTCAGAAATCTTGATGTATGAGATCCTCTAGTGCTTTCTAGAGAAGAACTTGTTGTATCCCACATTTGATAATAGTGGAAGAGGATTTGGGTGGCTTCAGTCCGTGGTTTTTACCCCTCAAGTTAAGGGGTTTTTCACGTGAAAATCTGGTGTCTCTTTGTTGATACTTGGTGCTATCCAGAAACTTAGTCCTACCAAAAGACACTAGGCCGAGGAGTGTCTTGCCCGCTGAGTAACATTTTCTGCCTCCATATATGCTGCTGCATATGTTTCCTTCCGTGCTAAGTAACGATCCTTGAATTAGTACATGATGTGGTGTTGAGATTACTTGTTTCCGCTGCAGTTATCAGTTAACCACAAGTGCATTTGTGTGCTAATTCCCAGCACTAACAACAAGATTATATACCAAACAACATATTTCACTGCTAAACTCTTGGAGTAATGAAGAGACAGTAGCATTAGTCGCAAGTGTTGTAGATTTGCAAGTTCAGATAACTATCGCTAAATTAGACTGAAGAACAAGACTGTCGGTCGTCACCACAACCCAACAAGTCCTCCTCCTTTGCATCAGCTACTAACAAATCTTGACATCTCCGACAATGGACATTTGAAACATTGATTCTCTCCTAACAAATATGCAGAGCACTCATCTATTTCAAATAAAATGAAATAAACATCTCATTCTATAGAAACACAATATTGCTACAAACTGTCAATCCTCCTAGATCCATCAGACCATCACCATCACCGTCACCATCACCATCAGAAAATCACGGCAATCTCGTCGGGTAGGGTTAGGATCGATGAGTGGCTAGAAGAGGACATCGTTCTTAGCGAGCTCTCCGGCGTCGATGACTTACCACCGGGGACAAGGTTAGGACGGAGGCGGGCAGAGGACGAGGGGAAGGGAGAGGCGGAGATGGCTTACCACCAGGGAGAAGGCCAGTATGTTGGAGGAGTAACGCCGGCGTCGGGCAGAGTCGGGCGGCGTCGGGGCGTCGGGCAGAGTCGGGCAGGCGGCGTGGGGGCTCCTCCTCTCGCCGGCGGGGCTCTTCCCCTCGGTGGTGGCGGCGGCGGCGTCTCTTCCTCTCGCTGGCGGCATGCGATGGGACAAGCGATTCCCTGAGTCACTGGACGAGAGTTTCGAGTCGCGTGGGTTCACGTGGTTTCGCGTGGATTAGAGAGGATTGGCCCATACAAACCCTCTGTACCAAATGGGCCAACGTGGTTTCTGGGGGTTTGCCCACGCAAGGAAAATCCTCTAGTGCATGTCAAACCCTGCCTACTAGAATTAGTAGTATGGAAGAGAATGTTTTGCAACATTTGTACTAATTGCTCATCAACTAGGCAACTACATAAAAAAGGTTTTGTTGTTTCTCACCTAGCTAAGAAATAGTTGCATCTCAATCGCCTGAGTGGTCACTGGATACATCGCGCACGCGGAGATTCGTGTTGGAGGGTGTGTGGTGGCCTTTTTTTTCTGGCTAACTGGCCTTACTTTTTGTTTGGTTTGCTATGCCCTGATCAGCAAATTCCCTGGCGCATCCAGGTCATGTTTTTTTCTTTTTGAGAAAGACAACATGTTATTGATTTTTTTAGAAAAGAAGAATGACCCCCGACCTCTGCATCTGGACGATGCATACAACCACTTTATTAATTAATCTCACAAGGCCTTACAAAGCCATACAACAACAAGACTAAAGCCACCGTCTAAGCAACAATTGTCGCTACACCTATCCAATTAATGAAGGGGTGCAGATAGTCCGGGCCTAATACCAAATAGACATCACAGCCAAACCTAAACATCTAAGATCTGAGGTCCCAACCAGGACGCCTGCCGGGTATGGGGCACCTACCAGTCCGGCGCACTCCTCAACCAGGACGCCTGCCAGGTATGAGGCCGCCGCAGCCACCTGCCACCAATCCATCTTCAGAGTTGTACTGTTGCATGTACCGTGCCAGGTCTCTCTGCCATCGACGCCACAACGACGCCCGACAGCGTCGTCCTCCTACACGAGTCCATCCTCCCACAGCAAACTCTGAATCTGCACTGCGCCACACGTTTAAGATCCGTCGCCATTAGTGTGTAGTATGAATCACCGGTCCACCAAAGAATCCGTCCTCTGGTCCCTTGATCACGTGTGTACCTCCAAGAATGACGCCCCAAGGGAGGAACGACACCAGAGCGTCGCCGTCATCCGATCATCCGATCTAGGGTTTCCCCCGGAGGTAGCAGAGAGTGGCCTTGAACTTCTCGACGACGATGCCTTCAAGAAGGGAACGACGCAGATAGCACCGCCACCGCCGGCCTTAGCAGACGCCGAAGGCAAGTTTTCACCCAGATCAGTTCGAAGGGATCCAACTCTCGTGCATGGGCCGCCGTCACCACCAGCACCACCAGGCAGAACCCTGGAGTATCGGCAGATCAGCGAGCCGCCGGCACCACCGCATCCAGATTGTCGGCCACGCCGGTCCGCCGCCATCCCCCGCGCCGTCCAGGTCAGAGACGGAGCCGCCGACCGCGCACAGGGAGCACCGCCACCTGCACACGCCGGAGTGCCGCCGAGAGCCTAGCGCCCACCATCGCTTGCCGAGGGCCGCCGCCGTGCGCCTCGAGCGGACTCCCACGCACACCAGGGGAAAACCGCGAGCGTGAGCCCTGCCGTTGCCCCCAAGCCCGCGCCGGCGCACCCCACCTCCAGCGCGCCGCCAAAAACCGCCACGATGTGCCCGCGCCAGATCCAGCGAGTCGTGGGAGAAGAGATCCCGCCGCCGCCGACGCCGACCGGGCTTTGCCCGGCGGCGACGAGGAGGAGAGGTCGAGGGAGGGACGAGGACGCGGCGGCGCTAGGGTTCCTCCCGGTCGCCGCGCAGGGGCGACACGGGAGGAGTCCAACAACAGGTTATCGATGGTGGCCATTTTGTTTTGTTTGGTTTTCTTTTTGTGTGGTGACCATTAAGGGTCAGGCAGTGCGGCAACAACAGGTTGCCACACACACCGCAACATGAATCAAAAAAAGAAAGGATGTGTCTAGAGCACATCTAGACGTGCTTTAATTATTGCACCTTTAAGTGAGTGAATCAAGCATAAAAAGAAAAAAATATATTCACACGAATCTTAATGTAAGATCAATGACATATGACTTAGATGTGCAAAAAAACTGAAAAAGAAAAGGCCTAGTCAGGTTCCCAGCAGTAATCTAGGAGATTTTCAGTTTATTTGAATAAACGTTTAGGAGATAATGATTTTTTTTCTTCAAACAGGCATTTACGCCACTGCTTGTAGCTCATCGTTGGTCTCGGTGTGATCTGTAATCTTGTGTTCCTTGTAACCCCTCGTAATTTCCTGGCTCTGCTGGTTCCCCTCTTAATGAATGAAACATAGCTCTGATACATTTCTTCCAAAAAAAGGTACAACGCACAAAACGAAAACTAGCAAACGAGAGAAAAATTGGAGGCATGATGTGGTATATGCTTTTGCTATCGGTACCGGTGATGTCAGCGATCGAGAAATAACTATTTCTCCATAAGCAATAATTGCCCCAACCGCCCAGCTCGTTGCACATTTCCGGCCGACTAAGTATACGAAAGCGATATATAGTACTACTTATATTATTATCAAGATAGTTTAGATTCTAAGACGAACATCATCAAATCCTACAGTTACAGAATTTGTCTTGTACAGCACGCAAACCATAAAAATATGCAACCACTTAATTAACCAAGTAGAAGATGCAAAACCTATAGAACAATTCGAAGGACTAACGCGGCATCGACGACCATGCCGTTGGGCGACCATGCATATATAGCCACCTCTTCTTGTCGCTTGATGATCACCAACTAACGCCCGGTAGTTGGTAATTACAGAGTCATGGCTGGTCTCGAGCTTGTAGTAGTGGCAGTGCCGGCGGCGGCGGTGGCGCGGCTAGTTTTCGTGCTCATCTCCGATATTACGAAGGCGGCAGAGAAAGCCCGCGAGAATAAGGTAGAGTGCGACCACCTAAAGGGGCGCGTATCCCATATCGTCTTCTATAGGAGCCTGCGAAGGTCGCCTACGTGGGCTCAACCTCAACGCATGCAGCTGCGCACTTCACGTCAGCGGAGATCGCCGTCTTGACCGGCAACTACGGCCATGTGCTCAGTGAGGACAGCTCCGGAACGGTGTACAAGGGCCGTCTCCACGACGGCCAGGAGGTGGCCGTCAAGAGCCTGAAGAACCACGGGAGTCAACGAGAGGGTGCGTTCGTGGCGGAGATCGAGATCCTCCGAAACCTCCGTCACAACCACATCGTGCGCCTGGTGGGCTGGTGCACGGAGGATGACGAACGCATGTTCGTCTACCAATACCAGCACACGAGCAACGGCACGCTCAGGGATCACCTGACGCCGGGCGGAAGCGGCGGCTCTG
>NC_041382.1:738948773-738997923 GCF_002162155.2 Triticum dicoccoides
CATGTACGTATAAAGGTATAGTAGCCCATCGGCCCATAGCTCTTGTTGAAAAGAAAGTAGCCTAGCAAGGGATGGCAGGTAATAATAGTGTACGCACGTAAATCACGTCAATCAAATCGCGAGGGAAAAAAGATCAGCGTACGCACGTAAATCACGTCGTCCCCGTCCTCTTTCCTTCTTTTTTTGGCACAGTACCGATCTCTTTCCTTATTCCTTACGATCGTGAAACATTGTCCTAAAAAAAGACGATCGTGCGCCATGTCCGTGTTCATCCTAAATTTACTATTCTCTGTTCCCTTGTTCCAAACTTCAGATCCCAAGTCGCAGAGGGCTGGTTGGTCTCAAGGCGCTGTACGCAGAGAAGACACAGCACGAACATCGCCTGGCTCCTAAAAATTGACACTGACGGAGTTAGCGCACGCGTACATCGCCGAGCACCTGCCACCAGACATGCACATCACATCATTGCCCCGATCCAATCAATCTGAGGTATATCATATTACTATTCCCGACAATTTCAAGCAAAGTTTCGTGCCATGTGGGAAGAAACAGTTTGATAAAAATAGTTGACCAAGAAGATTCTAGAAGGCGAGAAAAATTTTCATGTTAAATATTTGTTTGTTTTGGTTGATATGAATCACTTCATTGAAGAAAGGGTTTAAAAAACTCATGGTGTGTAAGGATTTATTCGGATTTACTGTGCATGTGATTTTTGCAACAGCTAAAAGAAGCTTTTCAAACTTGAAATTATTGAAAGAACAATTGGCATAAACAATGACCCAATAGAGCGTAAATGGTTAGGCAACATTATGCATGGGGAAGAAGGATGAGATTGACATCGACACAATCATAAGCGTCTTTGCATCAAAGAATGTTAGAAGAAAATTTTAAGATGATAATGTGTATAAGTTATTATATAAATATGGATTTCCGATGTAGTTAAGTATTTATTGGTAACATTTCGTGTAGAATTAAATTAATTATTATTGTTATGATGATTATATTAAGGGGCCCCGAATGTTACCTTCGCCCCGGGCCCCCAAAATCTCAGGACCGGCCCTGCTCTGCGTCGCCGGTGACGTCGTCCTGGAAGGCGCGTCTCCAGGCGCTGCTGGGCGCGGCCGGTGCCATCGACCACCTGCACCGCTTCGCCGTGCCGGGGATCATCCACCGAAACGTCAGCTCCTCGAGCATCCTTCTCGACAAGAGCTGTGTGCCTTGCCTGTCGGACTTCGGCGCGGCGATTTTGCAAGTGCCGACGACGGGCGGCCAGCACGTCGGGGACGTAGTCGGCAAAGTCGGGTACACAGACCCGGAGTACTGCCGCACGAGGTGCGTGAGTCCGGCGAGCGACGTGTACAGCTTCGGCGTGGTGATACTCGAGGTGTTGACTGGCAGGCCGCCTAGCTGGGAGGGGAAGGACCCCAACACCTTGGTTGGCTTTGCCGTCCCGGCCATCGAGAGTAGGAACCTGCGCTCTGTGCTGGACAGGCGCCCGTCGCCGGAGCCGACGCCGAGACAGATGGAGGCGCTGGAGCTCGTCGCGTACACGGCAACACGCTGTCTGTGGCAGCAGGATCGACCCTTCATGGCAAACGTGGTGATCAACCTCCATACGGCGCTCGGGTTCATAGACGGCGATAAGCCTAAGGAACTCCAATGGAGCTAGCGACGACTCGCCAAGAACATATGCGTTAAAACGATGCGGACGAGTTAAACGGACCTCTCGGCCGGCCCGTTTGTTGGGTACATACTAATGTGGTGTTGTGTGCTTATTTTTTTCCCTACAAGTTGTCTAAAATTTTGTGTCGTGTTAAAATCAATAAAAAGGAAAAAATGTGTTGTGTTTGCTAAGTGCACAAAAATTACATGAATAACCAAGTAGAATGTCGTCTGAGTTCTGACCCGGCCCCAACGAAGGGGCTATGAGAGTTGGTATCCCTAGATTTGTTGGTTCCTTCAGTTCTTGGCAGGTGGTGTGTCTTTTAAAAAGAGCTATATTGACTGTATACTGGTGCAACGACTTTGACGTGTTGTTCTATGACATGGTTCGGTTTCTTCAACACTTGAACTAGTGGTGATAGATTGCAAGCATGTACCGTGTCGGGTGATGTTCAAACTGATGTCGCTTCAACGATTTATAAATCTCGTCTCAAGGACAAATGGCTATTGCGGTGTTCAAAACTTGGTATCGCGAGGACATTTGCCAGTGTCGCTTTGCTTTACTCTTGGTCCAGTATCGCGCGATGGTTTCAGATTTTTGGAGGGCCGCTTTGAAGGACTCGAGGGCTACGCTGTAGGCCGGATGACTAAGAGTCATCGCGACAAACTCTACATCGACGACGCAGGCTGGGGCCCCGAGGCCGGCTCAATTGAGTACGGGTACCGGGTCCCCTTTGGTGGCATTCACATTTTCATTGGCAAGATCGGTGAACCGGGCCCTGAGCCGGACATCTGCACCGACCTCGTTGAGACGGCTCAGCGTGCGCGATCCGCCCAGGTTAAACCGGCCATGAAGCGTGCCTTCGTGGGAGTCATCCATGGAGGAAGTTATGAGGATGGATCGGAATCTCGCGGTGATACCGTCGTTTGTTCCGATGATGACTCATCGATCGGAGAAACCGAATCTCTTTATCGGCTACAAGACGGCCGGATTGGGGGTTGTTCCGATGGCGACAGCATTCCGGACCCCTCTGATCTGCCCAACCGGGTTGGAATATTCATGGCTGGCACACAAGCAACGCTTCATTCTTCGACCGCTGCGGCAACAACCTCCGGTTCAGCAGCGGCAACGGCTGCCGGGGCAGGAGGCCCTGTGCGCCCGCCGGCTCAAGTTCTATCAGAGCTATTTGATGCATTGGCTGTGCTTATGGCGGAAGTTAATCCGGCGGATCAGGGCGTTCACAACGCGGAGATTGCAAAGGTGAAGGAACAGATCACCCAGGCTAAGGCAGATTTGGCAGCTGAGTACACCAAGATGGCCACAGAGCGGGCCGCTTTAGACGCACAAGCCTACAGGCTCATGTTGGACCAGAGCGCGTCGCAGGAAGTCATGAGGAGGAAGTACCGATCCCGTTTGCCTCCGGTTTTCGAGGTCAGAGACCTTTTTCAACACTCCAGGAGCAGGAACCGGCAATCCGCTGGAGGAAAACCGGGCGGAAGCTGCTGGGACCGGTGCACCGGTTCAGCCTCGTCAGATGGACCCGCCTCATCAAAACACCATGATACCTCAGGCTGTTTTAACACCTCCGGGTCATTACTCCAACCCAATGGACAATCTCGTCGCCACTGCTGCACGGTTGGAGGCCATTCCAATTGAAGGTGACTCGCCGCAGGCAGGAGAAACGCGACGGGTCAAGGAGCTTCTGAGGACAGCCTTGGTCCAACAGGAAGCATACTCGTACAGCCGCGACCAGATCCACTCAACCCCCCGTCCAAGTCGGAGCTATAGTAGACATATGGATGAACCGGCAGTGTCGAGTAATGAGCGACGTGGAGCACCCCGTGGCAACAACCCGGCGGGTGGTGCTAATAACACTCAGGAAGTGGTGGACCGGGCCCGAGTGCGCAGGGAGGCCGAGTTAGCGGCACAGCATCAGGCTCGGCAGCTCACACCGGTCCGTCCAACTATCTCGATCGAACCTGGTGTTACTTCTAGCTCTTTGGGGGTGCCTTGCCTTGTCCCCGCTTTACGCAATGTGCGCCTACCCAAGGATTTCAAAGGCCCGCGCAAAGTACCAAATTACACGGCGGATCAACCTCCAGAGACATGGGTGGAGAGCTATGAGATGGCCATGGAGATGCTTGATGTGGATGACGCGGCGTATGCGAAATACTTCACCATGATGCTTGAAGGAACGGCCCGTACTTGGTTAAAAAGCTTGCCGGCTAATTTTATCAGTTCATGGGCCCAATTACGAGCCCGGTTTATCAGCAATTTCAAGGATACATGTAAACAGCCTATATCGATAGTGGACTTAGCTGCCTGCGTCCAGGAGGAAGGAAAATCGACGACTCATTGGGTGCGCCGGGTTTCACAAGTGTTGCATTCATCAGACCGCATCAACGCTGACACCGCTGTATTAACCCTAGAAGGCAACTGCCGGTTTGGGCCCCTAAAGCTGAAGCTGGGATGGATGAAGCGTCATTGCACTGACATGGAAACCCTCATAGCTGCTTTGGTAAAGTATGCTGATTCTGATAGTACCAAGGATCCCGAATCTGATGATGACAAGGCAGGGAAGGGAAAGAGGAATAGCAACTCCAAAGACCAGCAGCATCACTGGGCAGGTAATGGTGGTGGAGGCAAGCGTAAAGCGGATGGTAACATGGACTTTGTAGCTAATACCAACACACAGGACAATGGCCAACGATGCAAGGGTAAACCAAAAAATCGCAATGGGGCACCCAACCCTAACCCGGACCGCCTAAACTATCTACTGAGCCAGCCTTGTCCAAGACATGGGACGAAGGAAGCGCCAACAAACCATCTTTGGAAGGATTGCTTCATTATGCAGGAGTTCAAGAATTCTAATGCTTTTCGGTATGATCACGGCTCCGGTGGTGGCTCAGGGTCCGGGCAGGGTTACGGTGGAGGAAATTCCGGTTCAGGATTTAACGGTAATCCGGGCGGACATAACAATCAAAATAGTCAGAACAACCAGGGTGGTTACAACGAACAACAGCAACAGTCAGGTTACCAGAGCAACCCAAAGCAGTTGAGTAGTGGGCAGTACCATGTCTTCACCACTAGCTTGGACAAGCGAGACCGGAAGGTTCAGAGGTGGGCGGTCAACTTTGTTGAACAGGCCATACCCCGTTATCTACGCTGGTCTGAACAACCAATCATATGGAGCAGAGAGGATCACCCTCCCCAGGTTGATAATCCAGGTCAGTTGGCTCTAGTGGTGGCGCCTCAGGTGGGAGGTTAAAAGTTCACCAAGGTGCTCATGGATGGAGGGAGCAGCATTAATATCTTGTACTATGAGACCTTTCGTCGTATGAGACTAACAGATAAAAATCTCAAACCGTCTAATACGGTGTTCCACGGTGTAGTACCTAGCAGATCAGCATATCCTGTTGGTAAGATAGCTCTGGAAGTGGCCTTTGGGGATGATCATGATTCCAGGTCGGAGACATTGACGTTTGAAGTGGTGAAAATCCAAAGTCCATATCACTGTTGGGGAACGTAGCAGAAATTCAAAAATTTTCCTACGTAACACCAAGATCTATCTATGGAGAGACCAGCAACGAGTAGAAGGAGAGTGCATCTACATACCCTTGTAGATCGCTAAGCGAAAGCGTTCAAGTGAACGGGGTTGATGGAGTCGTACTCGTCGTGATTCAGATCACCGATGATCAAGTGCCGAACGGACGGCGCCTCCGCATTCAACACACGTACAGCCCGGTGACGTCTCCCACGCCTTGATCCAGCAAGGAGAGAGGGAGAGGTTGAGGAAGACTACATCCAACAGCAGCACAACGGCGTGGTGGTGGTGGAGGAGCGTGGCAATCCCGCAGGGCTTCGCCAAGCACCATGGGAGAAGAGGAGGAGGGAGAGAGGCAGGGCTGCACCCACGAGAGATCAAATCGCGTGTTATGGGCAGCCCCTAGGCCTCATATATATAGGGGAAGGGGAGGGCTGCGCCCCCTTTAGGGTTTCCCACCCCAAGGGGCGGCGGCCAGCCTCCAGATGGCATCTGGTGCGGCGGCCAAGAGGAGGGGGAGGAGTCCATCCTCCCCAAGGCACCTCGGAGGTGCCTTCCCCCTCGAGGACTCTTCCCTCTAGGGTTCCCTAGGCGCATGGGCCTCTTGGGGCTGGTGCCCTTGGCCCATGTAGGCCAAGGCGCACCCCCTACAGCCCATGTGGCCCCCCGGGGCAGGTGGCCCCACCCGGTGGGCCCCCGGGACCCTTCCGGTGGTCCTGGTACAATACCGATGACCCCGAAACTTGTCCCGATGGCCGAAACAGGACTTCCTATATATAAATCTTTACCTCCGGACCATTCCGGAACTCCTCGTGACGTCCGGGATATCATCCGGGACTCCGAACAACATTCGGTTACCACATACAAGCTTCCTTTATAACCCTAGCGTCATCGAACCTTAAGTGTGTAGACCCTACGGGTTCGGGAGACATGCAGACATGACCGAGACGTTCTCCGGTCAATAACCAACAGCGGGATCTGGATACCCATGTTGGCTCCCACATGTTCCACGATGATCTCATCGGATGAACCACGATGTCAAGGACTTAATCAATCCCGTATTCAATTCCCTTTGTCTATCGGTATGTTACTTGCCCAAGATTCGATCGTCGGTATCCAATACCTTGTTCAATCTCGTTACCGGCAAGTCACTTTACTTGTTCCGTAACACATCATCCCGTGATCAACTCCTTGGTCACATTGCGCATATGATGATGTCCTACCGAGTGGGCCCAGAGATACCTCTCCGTTTACACGGAGTGACAAATCCCAGTCTCGATTCGCGCCAACCCAACAGACACTTTCGGAGATACCTGTAATGCACCTTTATAGCCATCCAGTTACGTTGTGACGTTTGGTACACCCAAAGCATTCCTACGGTATCCGGGAGTTGCACAATCTCATGGTCTAAGGAAAAGATACTTGACATTGGCAAAGCTCTAGCAAACGAACTACACGATCTTTGTGCTATGCTTAGGATTGGGTCTTGTCCATCACATCATTCTCCTAATGATGTGATCCCGTTATCAACGACATCCAATGTCCATAGCCAGGAAACCATGACTATCTGTTGATCACAACGAGCTAGTCAACTAGAGGCTCACTAGGGACATATTGTGGTCTATGTATTCACACGTGTATTACGATTTCCAGATAATACAGTTATAGCATGAATAAAAGACAATTATCATGAACAAGGAAATATAATAATAATACTTTTATTATTGCCTCTAGGGCATATTTCCAACAGTCTCCCACTTGCACTAGAGTCAATAATCTAGTTCACATCGCCATGTGATTAACACTCACAGGTCACATCGCCATGTGACTAATACCCAAGAGTTTACTAGAGTCAGTAGTCTAGTTCACATCACTATGTGATTAACACTCAATGAGTTTTATGTTTGATCATGTTGCTTGTGAGAGAGGTTTTAGTCAACGGGTCTGAACCTTTCAGATCCGTGTGTGCTTTACAAATCTCTATGTCATCTCCTAGATGCAGCTACCACGCTCTATTTGGAGCTATTCCAAACAACTGTTCTACTTGGAGCTATCCTAAATTATTGCTCCATTATACGTATCCGGTATCTCTACTCAGAGCTATCCGGATAGGTGTTAAGCTTGCATCGACGTAACCCTTTACGACGAACTCTTTTACCACCTCCATAATCGAGAAAATTCCTTAGTCCACTAGTTACTAAGGATAACTTTGACCGCTGTCCTGTGAGCCATTCTTGGATCACTCTTGTACCCCTTGACTGACTCATGGCAAGGCACACTTCAGGTGCGGTACACAGCATAGCATACTGAGGAGCCTACGTCTTAAGCATAGGGGACGACCTTCGTCCTTTCTCTCTATTCTGCCGTGGTCGAGCTTTAAGTCTTAACTTCGTACCTTACAACTCAGGCAAGAACTCCTTCTTTGACTGGTCCATCTTGAACACCTTCAAGATCATGTCAAGGTATGTGCTCATTTGAAAGTATTATTAAGCATTTTGATCTATCCTTATAGATCTTGATGCTCAATGTTCAAGTAGCTTAATCCAGGCTTTCCATTGAAAAACACTTTCAAAATAACCCTATATGCTTTCCAGAAATTCTACGTCATTTCTGATCATCAATATGTCAACAACATATACTCATCAGAAATTCTATAGTGCTCCCACTCACTTCTTTGGAAATACAAGTTTCTCATAAACTTTGTACAAACCCAAAATCTTTGATCATCATCAAAGCATACATTCCAACTCCGAGATGCTCACTCCAGTCCTTAGAAGGATCGCTGGAGCTAGCATACCTTTTAGCATCCTTAGGATCGACAAAACTTTTCTGATTGTATTGCATACAACCTTTCCTTACGAAAACTAGTAAGGAAACTTGTCTTGACATCAATCTGCCAGATTTCATAAATGCAGCTAATGCTAACATGATTCCGACGGACTTTAAGCATCGCTACGAGTGAGAAAATCTCATCGTAGTCAACTCCTTCAACTTGTCGGAAAACACTTTGCCACAAGTCGAGCTTCATAGATGGTGACATTACCATCCACGTCCGTCTTCTTCTTAAAAGATCCATTTATCTCAATGGATTGCCGATCATCGGGCAAGTCCATCAAAGTCCATGCTTTGTTCTGATATATGGATACTATCTTGGATTTCATGGCTTCTAACCATTTGTCGGAATTCGGGCCCACCATCGCTTCTCCATAGCTCGTAGGTTCATTGTTGTCTAGCAACATGACCTTCAAGACAGGATCACCTTACCACTCCGAAGTAGTACGTGTCCTTGTCGTCCTACGAGGTTTGGTAGTGACTTGATCCGAAGTTTCATGATCACTATCATAAGCTTCCACTTCAATTGGTGTAGGTGCCACAGGAACAACTTCCTGTGCCCTGCCACACACTAGTTGAAGAGACGGTTCAATAACCTCATCAAGTTTCCACCATCCTCCCACTCAATTCTTTCGAGAGAAACTTTTCCTCGAGAAAGGACCTGATTCTCGAAACAATCCCTTATTGCTTTCGGATCTGAGACAGGAGGTATACCCAACTGTTTTGGGTGTCCTATGAAGATGCATTTTATCCGCTTTGGGTTCGAGCTTATCAATCCTGAAACTTTTCCACATAAGCGTCGCAGCCCCAAACTTTCAAGAAACGACAACTTAGGTTTCTCTAAACCATAATTCATACGGTGTCATCTCAACGGAATTATGTGGTGCCCTATTTAAAGTGAATGTGGTTGTCTCTAATGCCTAACCCATGAACGATAGTGGTAATTCGATAAGAGACATCATGGTACGCACCATATCCAATAGGGTGCAACTATGATGTTCGGACACACCATCACACTATGGTGTTCCAGGCGGTATTAATTGCGAAACAATTTCCACAATGTCTTAATTGTGTGCCAAAACTCGTGACTCAGATATTCATCTCTATGATCATATCATAGGCATTTTATCCTCTTGTCACAATGATCTTCTACTTTACTCTGAAATTACTTGAACCATTCAATAATTCAGACTTGTGTTTCATCAAGTAAATATTCTCAACATCTACTCGAATCATCTGTGAAGTAAGAACATAACGATATTCACTGCATGCCTCAGCACTCATTCGACTGCACACATCAAAATGTGTTACTTCCAACAAGTTGCTATCTTGTTCCATCTTACTGAAAATGAGGCTTTTCAGTCATCTTGCCCATGTGGTATGATTTGCATATCTCAAGTGATTCAAAATCAAGTGAGTCCGAACGATCCATTTGCATGGAGTTTCTTCATGCATATACACCAATAGACATGGTTCGCATGTCTCAAACTTTTCAAAAACGAGTGAGTCCAAAGATCCATCAACATGGAGCTTCTTCATGCGTTTTATACCATTATGACTTACATGGCAGTGCCACAAGTAAGTGGTACTATCATTACTATCTTATATCTTTTGGCATGAAAATGTGTATCACTACGATCGAGATTCAATAAACCATTCCTTTAGGTGCAAGAGCACTTATTCAGGTTTAATACTAATCTTGATGGTAGAGGGAGCGTGCGATGTTAGATCACATCAAACTTAGAAACACTTCCAACACATATCGTCAGCTCTCCTTTAGCTAGTCTCCGTTTATTCCGTAGCCTTTTATTTCGAGTTACTAACACTTAGCAACCGAACCGGTATCTTATACCCTGGTGCTACTAGGAGTACTAGTAAAGTACACATTAACATAATGTATATCCAATATACTTCTATCGACCTTGCCAGCCTTCTCATCTACCAAGTATCTAGGGTAATTCTGCTCTAGTGACTGTTCCCCTTATTACAGAAGCACTTAGTCTCGGGTTTGGGTTCAACCTTGGGTTTCTTCACTAGAGCAGCAGCTGATTTGCCGTTTCATGAAGTATCCCTTCTTGCCATTGCCCTTCTTGAAACTAGTGGTTTCACCAACCATCAACAATTGATGCTCCTTCTTGATTTCTACTTTCGCGGTGTCAAAACATCGCGAATACCTCAAGGATCATCATATCTATCCCTGATATGTTATAGTTCATCACGAAGCTCTAGCAGCTTGGTGGCAATGACTTTGGGGAAACATCACTATCTCATCTGGAAGATCAACTCCCACTCGATTCAAGTGATTGTTGTACTCAGACAATCTGAGCACAAGCTCAACAATTGAGCTTTTCTCCCTTAGTTTGCAGGCTAAGAAAATCGTCGGAGGTCTCATACCTCTTGACGTGGGCACAAGCCTGAAATCCCAATTTCAGCCCTCAAAACATCTCATATGTTTCGTGATGTTTCAAAAACATCTTTGGTGCCTCTACTTAAACCATTTAACTGAACTATCACGTAGTTATCAAAACGTGTATGTTCGATGTTCGAAACATCCACAAACGACGTTTGGGGTTCAGCACACTAAGCAGTGCATTAAGGACATAAGCTTTCTACTGTTCGCATAATCGCTACTTTCAACTTTCAACTATAATTTTCTCTAGGAACATATCTAAACAATAGAACTAAAGCGCGAGCTACGACATAATTTGCAAAAGGTCTTTTGACTATGTTCAGGATAATTAAGTTCATCTTATGAACTCCCACTCAGATAGACATCCCTCTGGTCATCTAAGTGATTACATGATCCGAGTCAACTAGCCCGTGTCCGATCATCACGTGAGACGGACTAGTTAACGTCGGTGAACATCTTCATGTTGATCGTATCTACTATACGATTCATGCTCGACCTTTCGGTCTCCGTGTTCCGAGGCCATGTCTGCACATGCTAGGCTCGTCAAGTTAACCCTAAGTGTTTTCGCTGTGTAAAACTGTCTTACACCCGTTGTATGTGAACGTAAGAATCCATCACACCCGATCATCACGTGGTGCTTAGAAGCGACGAACTGTAGCAACGGTGCACAGTTAGGGGAGAACACTTCTTGAAATTTTGTAAGGGATCATCTTATTTACTACCGTCGTCCTAAGTAAACAAGATGCATAAACATGATAAACATCACATGCAATCAAATAGAGTAGTGACATGATATGGCCAATATCATATAGCTCCTTTGATCTTCATCTTCGGGGCTCCATGATCATCTTGTCACCGGCATGACACCATGATCTCCATCATCATGATCTCCATCATCGTGTCTTCATGAAGTTGTCACGCCAACGACTACTTCTACTTCTATGACTAACGTTTAGCAATAAAGTAAAGTAAGTTACATGGCGTTCTTTAATGACACGCAGGTCATACAAAAAATAAAGACAACTCCTATGGCTCCTGCCGGTTGTCATACTCATCGACATGCAAGTCGTGAATCCTATTACAAGAACATGATCAATCTCATACATCACATATATCATTCATCACATCCTTTTGGCCATATCACATCACATAGCATACCCTGCAACAACAAGTTAGACGTCCTCTAATTGTTGTTTGCATGTTTTACGTGGCTGCTATGGGTTTCTAGCAAGAACGTTTCTTACCTACGCAAGACCACAACGTGATATGCCAATTGCTATTTACCCTTCATAAGGACCCTTTTCATCGAATCCGTTCCGACTAAAGTGGGAGAGACTTGCACCCGCTAGCCACCTTATGCACCAAGTGCATGTCAATCGGTGGAACCTGTCTCACGTAAGAGTACGTGTAAGGTCGGTCCGGGCCGCTTCATCCCACAATACCGTCGAAACAAGATTGGACTAGTAATGGTAAGCATATTGAACAACATCAACGCCCACAACTACTTTGTGTTCTACTCGTGCAAAGAATCTACGCAATAGACCTAGCTCATGATGCCACTGTTGGGGAACGTAGCAGAAATTCAAAAAATTTCCTACGTAACACCAAGATCTATCTATGGAGAGACCAGCAACGAGTAGAAGGAGAGTGCATCTACATACCCTTGTAGATCGCTAAGCGGAAGCGTTCAAGTGAACGGGGTTGATGGAGTCGTACTCGTCGTGATTCAGATCACCGATGATCAAGTGCCGAACGGACGGCGCCTCCGCGTTCAACACACGTACAGCCCGGTGACGTCTCCCACGCCTTGATCCAGCAAGGAGAGAGTGAGAGGTTGAGGAAGACTCCATCCAACAGCAGCACAACGGCGTGGTGGTGGTGGAGGAGCGTGGCAATCCCGCAGGGCTTCGCCAAGCACCATGGGAGAAGAGGAGGAGGGAGAGAGGCAGGGCTGCACCCACGAGAGATCAAATCGCGTGTTATGGGCAGCCCCTAGGCCTCATATATATAGGGGAAGGGGAGGGCTGCGCCCCCTTTAGGGTTTCCCACCCCAAGGGGTGGCGGCCAGCCTCCAGATGGCATCTGGTGCGGCGGCCAAGAGGAGGGGGAGGAGTCCATCCTCCCCAAGGCACCTCGGAGGTGCCTTCCCCCTCGAGGACTCTTCCCTCTAGGGTTCCCTAGGCGCATGGGCCTCTTGGGGCTGGTGCCCTTGGCCCATGTAGGCCAAGGCGCACCCCCTACAGCCCATGTGGCCCCCCGGGGCAGGTGGCCCCACCCGGTGGGCCCCCGGGACCCTTCCGGTGGTCCCGGTACAATACCGATGACCCCGAAACTTGTCCCGATGGCCGAAACAGGACTTCCTATATATAAATCTTTACCTCCGGACCATTCCGGAACTCCTCGTGACGTCCGGGATCTCATCCGGGACTCCGAACAACATTCGGTTACCACATACAAGCTTCCTTTATAACCCTAGCATCATCGAACCTTAAGTGTGTAGACCCTACGGGTTCGGGAGACATGCAGACATGACCGAGACGTTCTCCGGTCAATAACCAACAGCGGGATCTGGATACCCATGATGGCTCCCACATGTTCCACGATGATCTCATCGGATGAACCACGATGTCAAGGACTTAATCAATCCCGTATTCAATTCCCTTTGTCTAGCGGTATTTTACTTGCCCGAGATTCGATCGTCGGTATACCGATACCTTGTTCAATCTCGTTACCGGCAAGTCACTTTACTCGTTCCGTAACACATCATCCCGTGATCAACTCCTTGGTCACATTGCGCATATGATGATGTCCTACCGAGTGGGCCCAGAGATACCTCTCCGTTTACACGGAGTGACAAATCCCAGTCTCGATTCGCGCCAACCCAACAGACACTTTCGGAGATACCTGTAATGCACCTTTATAGCCACCCAGTTACGTTGTGACGTTTGGTACACCCAAAGCATTCCTACGGTATCCGGGAGTTGCACAATCTCATGGTCTAAGGAAAAGATACTTGACATTGGCAAAGCTCTAGCAAACGAACTACACGATCTTTGTGCTATGCTTAGGATTGGGTCTTGTCCATCACATCATTCTCCTAATGATGTGATCCCGTTATCAACGACATCCAATGTCCATAGCCAGGAAACCATGACTATCTGTTGATCACAACGAGCTAGTCAACTAGAGGCTCACTAAGGACATATTGTGGTCTATGTATTCACACGTGTATTACGATTTCCGGATAATACAGTTATAGCATGAATAAAAGACAATTATCATGAACAAGGAAATATAATAATAATACTTTTATTATTGCCTCTAGGGCATATTTCCAACAATCACGCCCTGTTTGGGCGACCGGCTTACGCCAAGTTTATGGCACGACCCTGTTATGTGTATTTGCAGCTCAAGATGCCAGGTCACAAGGGGACAATAACGGTTCATGGAAGCCGTAAAATCGCTTTGGAGTGCGAGGAAGGAGATGCGGCCTATGCAGAGTCAGTTTGTGCCACCGAGGAGCTGAAGTATTATAAGTACAATGTTGATCCGGCGGACATGACTCCATTAAATAAGCCAACTACGGAGCATGATCCGGCCCTGAAGTTCAAACCGGCAGCAGAAACTAAGCTTGTTGACTTTGTACCTGGCGATTCGTCCAAGCAGTTCAGCATCAGTGCTAACTTGGATCCGAAATAGGAAAGCGCGCTCATCGAGTTCATCCGTGAGAATCGGGACATTTTTGCATGGAAGCCCTCTGACATGCCAGGTGTACCGAGGCAACTCGCTGAGCACACCCTTAATGTGGATCCTAAATACAAACCGGTGAAACAGTTCCTCCGCCGGTTTAACGAAGAAAGACGCAAGGCGATTGGAGAAGAGGTAGCCAGGCTCTTAGCAGCTAGCTTTATTGTTGAAGTTTTTCACCCTGAGTGGCTTGCCAATCCGGTGCTGGTCCTTAAGAAAAACGGCACCTGGCGCATGTGTGTGGATTACACAGATCTTAATAAGGCTTGTCCAGCGGATCCTTTTGCCCTCCCTCGTATTGATCAAATTATTGATGCTACGGCGGGCTGTGAGTGTTTAAGTTTTTTGGATGCATATTCTGGCTATCATCAGATCAAAATGGCAGTTAAGGACCAGGAGAAGATGGCATTCATAACTCCCTTTGGAGCCTTCTGCTATGTGTCTATGCCCTTTGGGCTCAAGAGTGCCCAGGCAACTTATCAACGGTGTGTACAAAATTGTCTTCACAAGCATATTGGCCGTAATGTACATGCTTACGTGGATGATATCGTGGTTAAGTCCAGGGAGAAGGAGACTCTGATTGATGATTTGAAGGAAACCTTTGATAACCTGAGGACATACAAGATGATGCTTAATCCGGACAAGTGTGTCTTTAGTGTACCGGCGGGCAAGTTATTGGGTTTTCTGGTGTCCAACAGGGGAATTGAGGCTAATCCGGAGAAGATCACAGCCATCACCTCCCTGACTAAACCGAAGTGTATCAATGATGTTCAACGCCTGGCAGGCCAGATTGCCGCTTAAGCTGGTTTATCAGTTGTCTTGGTGAGAAGGCAATCCCTTTGTATCAGATGTTGAAGAAGAAGGATCAGTTTGTCTGGAGTTCCGCTGCTGATGAAGCATTTGAGGACTTAAAGCGGCAATTGGCCAATCCGCATGTGCTCGCCGCTCCCATTGACAAGGAGCCATTACTGTTATATGTTGCTGCTAATGCTCGGGCGGTCAGCGTGGCTATTATGGTAGAGCGAAAGGAGGCAGGTAAGGAGCATCCGGTTCAACGTCCAGTCTATTATATCAGCGAGGTACTCATTGAGTCCAAGCAAAGGTATCCGCATTGGCAGAAGCTGGTGTATGGAGTTTTTATGGCAAGCCGGAAGCTTAAACAATACTTCCAAGGGCATCCAATTACGGTGGTCAGTTCTGCTCCTTTGGGGGATATCATTCAGAATCGGGAAGCAACTGGCCGGGTTGCCAAGTGGGCTATAGAGCTTGGGCTGCACGATTTGAAGTATGTGCCTCGGACGGCGGTTAAGTCTCAAGCACTTGTTGATTTTATCAATGATTGGACGGAAATGCAAGCACCTGAAGAAAAGCCGGATCACACATATTGGACCATCCATTTTGACGGATCCAGGCAATTGGAAGGCTCGGGGGCTGGAGTCGTATTAACTTCCCCACGAGGTGATAAGTTTTGTTATGTTCTCCGCTTAATGTTCCCTTGTACTAACAATGCAGCTGAGTATGAAGCCTTGCTCCATGGTCTCCGGATGGCTAAGGAGATGAATCTAAGTCGAGTTAAGTGCTTCGGTGACTCGGACCTCGTGGCTCAGCAAGTGTCTGGCACTTGGGACTCCAATGACCCACTCATGGCAGCATATCGTCGTGAGGTGGATATTATTGTAGGTCATTTCAAAGGCTATCAGGTGGACCACGTGGACCGGCAGAAAAATGAAGCGACGGACGCCTTAAGCCGACTGGGCTCTCAGCGCAAACCAGTTCTGCCCAATGTTTTTCTGGATGTGCTGCACAACCCGTCGGTCAAGATCCCTGGTGAAGCGGATTTGGCTATTCCTGATCCGGAGGCTCAATTGGTGGCAGCTCTTCATGTTATTCCGGATTGGACGCTTCCTTACCTGGCGTACAAGAACCGGGGCGAGTTACCAGAGGATGAGACTCTGGTCCGACAGATAATCCGGCGATCCAAGTCCATGACTATTATCAACGGCGAGTTGCATCATTGCAGTGTGTCAGGAGCATTTCAACGCTGTGTGTCTCCTGAAGAAGGCCGTGAAATTTTGCGTGAGATCCACGAAGGAGATTTTGGTCACCATGCCGGTTCAAAATCTCTGGTGGCTAAAGCGTTTCGCCATAGCTTCTATTGGTTAACTGCTCATGCTGATGCGGAGGATCTGGTCAGATGATGTGATGGTTGCCAAAAGTTTTCAAGACATGCTCATGTACCGGCTCAAGAATTGAGAATGAGTCCAATTACTTGGCCATTTGCGACTTGGGGGCTGGATATGGTTGGGCCTTTCAAAAGGTCCAAAGATAAGAAGACTCACCTCCTGGTGGCGGTTGACAAGTTTACAAAGTGGGTGGAGGCAGAACCTGTTAGCAAGTGTGATGCGGCCACGGCGGTTCAGTTCATTAAAAAAGTGATTTTCCGGTTTGGCTTTCCACACAGTATCATCGCAGATAATGGTACCAATTTGTCCAAAGGTGCCATGAAGGAGTTCTGCAAACGGGAGCACATCCGGCTCGACGTTTCATCAGTGGCACACCCACAGTCCAATGGTCAAGCAGAAAGAGCTAATCAAGAGATCTTGAGAGGCATCAAGCCCCGACTCATGGTTCCTTTGCAGAGAACGCCGGGTTGTTGGGTAGAAGAATTACCATCTGTGTTATGGAGCATCAATACAACACCCAATAGATCAACAGGATACACACCGTTCTTCATGGTTTAGGGTGCGTTTGGTTCACGGGATAGCCACCCAAGGGACAGGGATAGCCATATTTTTACTGGATAGCAACCGTTTGGTTTGTGGATGAACTGGGATGAGATAGGATAAGGATAGCCATATGCTTGGAATATACCTCTAAAATCCGGCTCTGCTCGCACGCGAAAATGTCACCGACATGCTTATCCACCCGCGCGCAAACGAAACATTTTCTCCTGCTAAGGCACTGAACTCGCCGAAATCAGTGCATGTGCGTCGTGTGTACGTGTATGTGGTGTGAGTGAGCCGCACGTGCGTTCGTGTACATGGTGTGAGTGAGCTGCGTGCATGGGCTGTGTATGGCGTGGTGTATGCTGTATGCGGGCGGCTGTTGCTGTATTCTGTGTACGAGTCCGGCTGATGTTGTACACATGTACCTGATGTACGCGGGCTTCTGTGTACACGGGCTGGCAATGTTGTACCGTCTGTGTCTGTATATGGTATACGCGGTCGGGCCGATGTTGTACTTTTTGTACGCCGACGTGTGCGTGGTTTACACATTGTGTGTGGTGTGCATGCATGAGCTGCGTGGTGGTTGTAGTTGCATATGCCACAATCAATGGAAGAGATAAGATGAAAAAAGAGTATTATGATAATAAAGTATGAAAAATGGCTATCCCAACAATGATTCATCCTTCAAACCAAACAAAATACGGGATGATATCACCCTGTAACCAAACAAAAGATATGGCTATCCCTAGCCAGCTGGATAGGGATACCCATAACCACCCGAGCATCTCACTCTAACCAAACGCATCCTTATGGAGCGGAGGCGGTTCTCCCCAGTGATATCCGTCATGATTCACCTCGTGTGACGGCTTATATTGAAGCGGACAACGAGACAGCACGGCAAGATGCTTTGGACCGGTTGGATGAAGAGCGTGACATAGCAGCCGCCCGATCGGCAATTTACCAACAGGATCTTTGTCGTTATCACAGTCGCCGAGTCAGAACCAGAACCTTTCAGGAAGGAGATTTGGTGCTTCGGCTCATCTAAGATCAGACTGATATGCATAAGCTATCCCCACCTTGGGAGGGGCCTTTCGTGGTCAGCAAGAATCTGCACAACGGGTCATACTATCTGATCGATATTCGAGAGCATAAGGACTCACGTACATCAAAGGAGGAGACCAGCAGGCCGTGGAACATAGCTCATCTTCGGCCTTACTATACCTGAGTCATTTGCTCTACTTATGTACATATTACGACGATGTATATATTAAAATTTAATATAAAAAATCGGAACCTCAGCTAAAGCGGGGTATCTGTTCTTTTACATCATGTGTGGTTACACGGAGTTGTTCTAAAGCGGCCTCCAGTTTACCCCTTGAGTTAGCTTTTTAAAAGCATCATGTTATATCACTTGGGGGTTTGGTCGTGTCCGAACCAATACCATACCTCTTGATAGGCGAGAGCCACCAGATCACTTGGGGACTTGATCACGTCTGAACCAGTCATGCCTCATGATCGGCCTAAGGCCACATAATCACTTGGGGGCTTGGTCGAACCCGAACCATTGCCATGCCACTTGATCGGCATAAATGCCACGTTTTCATTTGGGGACCTGGCTGACTAGAACCATAGTTACACCTAACGGGAGCTTGGTCGTGTTCGGCCATGGTAACACCATCTGATCAGCTCAAATAAACCTTTTTTGCAAACGGTTTTGTCATTGCATTTGCTTCACACTTTTCTTTGAAAGATACTTCTTTCTTTTTATTGCGTTTTTAAACCGACAAAGTTTTCAACCGGTTCATACTGTCAATTGACGGAACACGGTTCATTTTCAATCCGGAGACTATTTGCCCGGTTTGATATTTTTTGTTAACATCCTCTTATGGAGTAACACGGTGTTTATTATAACCCGGTACGGTTTACATGGTAAACCGGCGTCATATATATATGGGAGCTGCCATCTCCTCCAACAGTGTGGGTTTACAAAACTCCTCTTCAAGATTGGCCGAGCCAACTTCACGCTTAACGATGGCAGGTATTATGTATCTCAAAAATTTGGTCATATCCTTAAAAATTTCGGATGTTTTGATTTCATGTATGCAGACATCATATTCCGCCTGACGGTACAACCGCGGTGGCACTTGAAGAATTTTTTATTGCAGAAAGTACTTTGGAAAGTTCATCACCAAAGGAAGAGCAAATTATGCACGAAGGCATATCAACATCAAAAGTATCAGCTAGCCTATTACAAGGCAACATGGTGCCCACAATAAGATCATTGTTTTTTGCAAAGGAGAAGCAGTTTTAAACCGGCTTCCGGTTCAAGCTTGGTCACCAACCTAGCCTGATGGTTGTGGGTCATCCTGCGCCGCTTCAGCTTCAGTTTCTCTACCCAGCGGCTGGAAATCAACAGTTGTCCAGTCGATTCCCATTAATGCTTGAAAAATAGCTTCATCATGGATCAGCAATGATGGGTCAATATCGGGAGCGTAAGTATGCTTACGGATTGGAGGGATAAGATTTTCCGATTCATGGATTGGTGCAGCTATTCGCTTGTTCTAATTGTCATATTGGGCTTGATAATGAGACAAGTCTGCTTCTTCAGCCAAATGACAAGCTAGCGGACGCACCTCCCGGTTTATTGCTCGCAGATCCGCTTCACTAAACTTTGACCCGTCTTCCTTCAAGCTGGGATAGCCCTGAGCCGCTTCAATAGGATCAAAATCCGGCACCCAGGCTTTTGCCCGGATTAAGGCATTGATCGCACCGGTTCGAGCAGCAGATTTCTTCAGCTCTTCAACCCGGGCAGGAAGCACCGACAGTTTCATCAGAGTGTCTTGAATCAAAGTGGGCGCCGGTTTGTTGTGGGATGCGGTACAGATGATCCGCTGGGCACCAGTGTACAGTTGTTCAACCAACGTATAGGCGGCTTTCAATTTCTTCCGCACATCTGACCCCAAGTGACCAATGCGTGTCCCTGAAATATCATAAAGGGTTAATAAACAGGCAGCTCTGTAAGAAGGCAGAGTCAATTCAGAAGTCAAACTGGCTTACTAAAGATAGCAGTGGTCATGGCATGCACGTGCCGCTTTATGCTGGTCAGTTCATCCGCCACCGGTTTTAGTGCAGCCTCGACATCCTCTGCTCGTTTGATTAAAGGGGACTTTTCAGTGGCCCAATCCGCCCGCTTCTTCTTGAAGCTCTCCTTAAGCTGTTCCATGGCGCTTAAAGCGCTGGCTAATTCCTCTTTTGCTTTGGAGGTTTCAGCTTGTTGGGTTTTCAGGTTATCTTGGAGATCGACGACTTGGCTTTCTTTCGTCTTCAGCTCAGCCTGCATGTAGACAGTCATATGCTTCAACAAAATGGTACAAGGATTGAAGTACCAACCACATAACAAGTTATGCACTTGGCACTTGGGGGCTAATGCATATTCGATCTTCATGTTTCAATTGCTTACAAAGTCCCAAGATCAATACAAGTATTCAACTTGGCACTTGGGGGCTAATGGCTATTTGCTCGTATATATTCTGATGCGGCAATCTCAATTATTTAAAGTACCGGTTTAACTACGCTAAGTTGAACCGGCCCTTGGGGGCTACATCGGCGAATTTCAAAGCATTAAGATTTATATTAGTAAGTCCCAGTTTGAAAGAAGATTACAAACCGACCCTTGGGGGCTAGGAGAGTCAGCAAGAATTGAAGCATACAAGCAGGAAAGAGGATATGGAAGTTACCTCATATTTATCCTTCATCATATTAACCAGACCGGCTTCATAGTCACGACTGGTATACAGCCGGTTCAGGTAGCCGGAATGGATATCTTGGGCGTTCAGAGCAGCGTAAGTCGCCAGATCAGCATTCCACTTGCCTTTACCAAAGGCAACAAATTCTTCCTTGGCAGAATGTTTGGACAAAGCAACAGGATTGCTTGGCTCGGTATGGCCAGTGCCAGTAATGACAACCTCATCGTCCTGGGTATCGCCGGTTTGCACTGGGGCTGTTGGCTTTTCAGTAGGCTTTGTTGGACCGGTGGATCTCTCAATCCGGATGGAGCTTGTGGGCTGATTGACAGGACCTGAGGCATCAGTAGGTCTCTCTTCAACAATAAGATCGTCGTCTTGCTGCGGTGGATCATTGGGTATATCCTCATGAATAGCCGCTTCAAGATCTGGTGTCTTGCCCGGTTCAAGGACGGCATCTTCTTCGGCCGCTTTGTCCAGGCGAGCCTTCTTGCTTGGCCTAGGTTTGGCCCTGAAAGGAATAACAAAATCAAATACAGCATATGTTCTAAGGCGATGTGCTGCAAATATTATGATAAGTATAGCTTACCCAAGCACCGTTTTGAGCGGTGGCAGTTGAGTAGCTGATGACTCGCCAGAAGATGAGTGGGAAGTAACCTAGTAATCGGAGTCAGATGGATTAAGAGGTTGACGAAAGCAGCCCGCTTTAGGACAAGCACTAACAAGCAAATTAGAGACCTCTGAACGGCATTTCTGAACCGGACTGTTCGGTAAACCGGCGGAGGTAACTACCTGGCCGCTGTGCCGGGTTGCGCGACGAGCTTCGTGCTGTTGGGTCTTCATAAGAAATTTGGGATCCAAATAAGCAAGAGGATGAGAAAATTTAACTTTCCGGTTTGCCTGACGGATTTTTAGTGAAGGCAAAGGTTCTGAATTGAAAGAGAGAATAATTACCTCTGCAGTATCAGCGTGTCTGGCCTCGGCATCATCCTGACAAATATCATCATCGATAAGACACATGAAAAATAAGCCAAGTGAGTCAAGCTCTACCTCAAGGTCCGGATTATCCACATCATCATCAGGGGCTGGATTAGAGGATGCAGTGGTTCTTTTCCTGTGGGCAGTCTTCTTCACAGCTTTAGTCTTTTGCCGGGTTGCTCTTTCCGGTTTGTCTGGTTTCTCCTGCGGCAGTTTCTTGCTCCAAAACGGATCATTGCCCTGATTACACAGACACTGATATTAAACAATGACCAGATATATCAATAACAGATTCAGCAAAAAGAAAAATCAAAGTCTTACAGCTGGCGGTTTGTTGGTGGCACAGAAGGGAAGCAGGCCGTTTTTAGCACAGATGTGTTCCGGTTCATTCAGCATCTTATTCACAGCCTCTATGATTTATTCATCGGTGAGCTGGATTTTGGAATGTCGCAGTGGGTCATCAACACTGCCAGTATACTCGCACATCAAACCGGAGCGCTGACTAAGGGGCAGTATGCTCCATGATATCCAACAGCGAGCGAGATCAACCCCTGTTAAACCGTTGGCCATAAAGGCTCTGAGCTTCGATAGTTGAGGAGCATATTTGCTTCTCTCCTGGGCAGTCAATCTTTGCAGAAAGGGGTGTGTATTGCTGAGCCGCTCCGGACGAAAGCCATGCAAGGGATTCTCACCAGCAGGGGAGGTGTCTTTGCAATAGAACCATGTCTGATTCCACTCTTTGGGGTGGCTGTGCAGTTTGGTGTGAGGGTATGTGACCTCTTTCCTTTTCTGGATCGCCACGCCACCCAACTCCGTATTGGAGCCGTCAGTAAACTCAGTACGGCGGTTTAGATGGAAAAGGTCTCTGAACAATTCCACTGTGGGCTCCTCTTGAAAGAACGCCTCACAAAGCACTTGGAAGTGACACATATTTGTAACAGAATTGGGGCCAGTGTCTTGTGGATGGAGTTGGAAATCGGCTAAAACATCCCGGTAAAATTTATAACCGGGCGGCTTAAAGCCCCGGGCTAAGTGATCTACGAAAACAACGACCTCTCCTTCTTGAGGTGTGGGAGGGCATTCTTTGCCAGGAGCCCTCCAATGGATGGTATCTGTGCTGCCTAAAGCGCCGATCAGGACTAAATCGTCCAGCTGAGCCTCTGTGACGCGAGAAGGAATCCAATTGCACTCATATACTTGCTTGGCCATGATGAAATCTACAAGGTAGAAGATCCCGGTTCAAAAATGCATTGATCAAGGTACATTGGTATGTGCAATGTTAAACCGGAGACAGATCTATCTGAACTGGAGTTTTATGAAGCAACAACATCCGGCGGTTCAACAAGGGGACTAATGGTATATACCGGTTTGGCAATTTTTTCTACAAGGTTAAACCGCCTGGTCTAAACATTGAAGCAGACGAGTAAGTTTATAGAAACAGATTTCATAAGATTTCTCTACAGCGATGGATCTGAAGCAAGTTCAGAAAAGAGATAAATATTCAGAGGTCCAAAAGGAGCAGTACCGAATCAATGAGCAAAACGTACATATAGATCTATGGTTTTGAGATGTGTAAGTGAAGGCGAAGGTTAAAACAACTACCATTGCACAGAATAAAGATTTGCGGATTCATCTACAGATCTATCGTATGAGCAAGAGGCAGATGATGAACACTGAAGAACTGTGAAACCCTAGAGCAGATCTGCGGGGGAAAGGATAGAAGATTTACCGGAGCTGAGGAAGACGTGGAAGGTTGCCGCGATGCTCTGGTGCACCCAGGTTGATGTAGCGGCCAAGGTTGAGGCAGAGGTCGACGGCGGCGGCGGAGCTCCGAGGCTGGCGATGCGAGGAAGACGAAGAAGAAAGGCACGAAGGGGAGAAAAGAAATGACCCTTCGGTCCTATTTATAAGGCAAAAGGACATGTGTCAGGCGCGACAATCAAGGGGCCACGAAATGAAGCTGTCGCCTCGATTTCTGTAGATCTATTAAACAAGGAAGCATAATGGATAGCTTCGTTATGACAGGTGACGTCACTCCGGTTTACCGCAAGCAGAGAAGGTGACATCATGACGGTTTACCAATGTATGAGAAGATGTTGAAGATGAAGTTTTTGTTAAAGGATTGACATGAACCCGTTCAAATCAATCTGGGGCCTAATGTTGGGGATATTACTGCTGGGCATAAACCGGCCTATCTGGGCCGGATCAACTTCATCAATAGTTCAAGAGTGCTAAAGCCCAGGAAGACAGATGAAGGCTTAAGGCCCGTAGTCGGTTTAAGACTTGTAGCTGTAAACCGGTATTTGTATATAAACTTGTATTGTAAGTTAGGAATAAGGAGAGACCAACCCGGATACGAATATAGACCGGTGTTGGGACTTGGTGAACCGACGGGCGTCACCCGTGTATATAAGGGACGACCCGGCGGCGGTTCAAGGACAACAGACAACAACTCGAGACATAGGCGAAGCTTGTTTGCTCCCTAGTCATCGAAACCCCATCAATTCCATCACAACTAGACGTAGGCTTTTACCTTCATCGAAGGGGCCGAACTAGTATAAACTCTCTTGCGTCCCCGTGTCCGCTTTAACCCCTTCAAGCTAACCCGTCGCGATGGCTCCACGACTAAGTCCTTTCTCTAGGACATCTGCCGTGACAAAACCATGACAGACGGCGTACAATTGAAGAAAGAAGGATAGTATAATTTTCATTATAACTCTAAATTTGTATTAGTTGTTCCTTCAATTTTTTTAATAGTCTGGATTGCTTGCCACATGTGTCACATGGTTACTGGTTGTCCCTTCACTATCAGTCTATTGTACTGGCTTTTGTTTTTTTAACAATATCAGATCTAAGATACCTTTTGGTGTCTTTAATAAGAAAAACCCTAGTGGAACGTCCATGGTCTTCGTGAATCTTCAAGCGAACAGCCCACTTCTTCTTACCCGCTAGACCATCACCTATTCCATGTGTTGCAGCGCTTCATCGTACCGGTTCTTCTTGTGCTCGTTGTCTCTGGTGCGATTCACCTGCGCAGGCTGTCCTTCCGACGACGAGAAGTTCGTCGGCGACCTCGTGCAGTTGGTAAGGAACGGGCTGGCGGAGTTAATTTAATTGCTTCTCCCGGGTGCTGTCAGATCTGAGCTCGTCCAGGCTCGATGGACGGATGTTGCCGGCAGGGGGTGCATTGGTCAGCGAGGGCTCCCCGTGCTCCTGCCGCTGGCCGGCTCGATGGAGTAGCTGCTCTGCTGCCTCCTGTGAAAATAGCTAGAATTGGGGTAATTGCCTTGGTGAATATCCACCGGCCTGTACTCAATTTATATGATGGTAGACTTGTACATCAAGCATACAATCAATCGGGTCAATCTCTGATTGATATAGCAGCATTGGGGGCAGCCAAGAGAATTCTTCGGTATGTCAGAGGAACCATGCAACTCGGCTTGAAGATCAGCTGTTCTTCCTCATCCTTGCTGAGCGCATTTTCGGATGCCGATTGGGTAGGCTCGGCAGATGACCGGTGCAGCACCAGTGGATTTGTGGTCTTCTATGGAGGAAATTTAGTGTCCTGGAGTGCAAGAAGCAAGCGACTGTCTCTCGGTCTTCAACAGAAGCAGAGTACAAGTCACTAGCCAACGCCACTGCAGAGATCATTTGGTTTCAGTCATTGCTTCGTGAGCTAGGCATTGCTCAACGACAAACTCCTGTCCTATGGTGTGATAACCTGGGTGCTACGTATTTGTCAGCAAACCCGGTGTTCCACACTCGAACAAAACACATCGTTTTGATCGAAACTGAAGCTTTCGATTATTGTAAGGACGAAGACATGGCCAACAGGCGCTACCAAAAACTTTTAGGAAGGTATAGTCAGGTTTTTCATTGAAAAGGCGCTCAAGTGGTGTGGCCATGTCAATGGTTTTGCTGGGCATGCGATTGATAAGAAAACACGCAGCTTTAAAAGCCTCATCCCAAAATCTGATTGGCATGGAGGATTGAGCTAAAAGTGTGAGCCCGGTTTCGACTATGTGGCGATGCTTTCGTTCTGCAGATCCGTTCTGCTGGTGTGTGTGTGGGCATGAAACATGATGTGCAATACCTATTTTCTGGAAGAAAGGATGAACTTTTTGGTATTCCCCACCCCAGTCGGATTGGACCTGCAGAACTTTACGATTCAGTAATCGTTCAACATGAGCTTGCCACTGAAGAAAAATTTGTTCAACATCTTTTTTATTCTGAAGACAAAACAGCCAAGTAAACTTGCTAAAGTCGTCGACAAAACTAACATAATATTTGAAACCTCCTGATGAGAGGCACGCAGGCCCCCAAACATCAGAAAAAACGAGTTCTAAAGGAACTGAAGACACTTTATTGGAACGAGAAAAGGGTAGATGATGGCTTTTCCCTTGTTGGCATGCGTCACAAACTGAAGTTTTATTTCTTATGTCTCCATAAGGGAGACCAAAACGATTGATGACATGATCGACGACGGCGGACGACGGGTGGCCCAAGCGACAGTGCCACCGAGAGTAACTTGGCTTGACGGAGACAGACAAGGCCATCCTATGTTGACTCGGACGCCTGCCATAAACTGGGTAGAGACCTTCTTCACTGGCCCCCCCGCGAGCTAGTACCTTCCTCGAGGCCAGATCCTTAACAACAAAAGCATTGGGAAAAAGTTCAACGGATACATTATTATCATTGGTAAGACGATGAGCGGAGAGAAGGCTTTTTTGTGTTTGTGGAACAAGAAGAACATCATTCAAGACTAAAGATTGATTGTGCGGCATATGGATATGAGAATTACCAATGTGAGAGATTTTCATACCAGATCCGCTAGCCGTATGAACCTGTTCCTTGCCATGGTAGGTTTCCCGGATGTTGAGCCTCTCTAGGTCGCCAGTGATATGGTCCGTGGCTCCTGAATCCACGTACCATGCAGGATCAAAGGCCTGATGGCCGGTGTTGACGTGATTTGCTTGGCGTGGCTCTTCTCCCTGGTAGCTTGCATCGAAACGATTGTAGCACTTGTACGCTGAATGACCAACCTTCCCGCAGATTTGGCAAGTTGCCTGTTGCTTGGTGCATTCCTGCGTACACCCTGGCCTCCGTGATTTCCTCCATTAGGAGGGCCGCCTCGTCCCCCTTGGGTAGCGTAGCCGCCGCGGCCGCCATTGCCACG
This sequence comes from Triticum dicoccoides, assembly GCF_002162155.2. NCBI lineage: Eukaryota > Viridiplantae > Streptophyta > Magnoliopsida > Poales > Poaceae > Triticum > Triticum dicoccoides. The sequence continues at coordinate 738,975,593 of NC_041382.1, forward strand.
GCCTCGGCCACGGTTTGCTCTGCCATTGTCGCGACTAGCAGCATTGGCAGTGATCTGATAGCTGGTGTTGGCGGCTTCCTGGAGTGCCTCGTAGTCGAGCATGTGGGAGTAGAGCTCGTCCAGCGACATGTTGCCACCTTGCAGGTTGACAGAGGTGGTGAACGACTCGTACGACTGATCAAGCCCGGACAGCAGGTAGGTTGTCATCTCATCATCAGAGAGGGCGCTGCCGATGGCTGCCAGCTGGTCTCCGAGAGCTTTCACACGGCCGTAGTAATCAGCCATGCTCATGTCCTTCTTCTGGATTAGCGCCAACTAGCGCCGGATGTGCGTGACCTTGGTGCGTGAGTGCGACGAGAACATCCGCTCCACGGCAGACCACACCGCGGCAGAGGAGGCCAGCCCGAGCGTCCGCGCCAGGACCTCAGGTGACAGTGTTGAGAGGAGCGCGGAGAGGATCAACTGATCCTAAGTGTACCACACGGTGTATGTCGCGTTGTCCACCATCGGAGCGCCTTCCGCATCTGACTCGCGGATAGACTTTGGCGGTGCCGGATACGATCCATCGACATAGCCAAGAACTTGGTGGCCGCGAAGGATGGGGACGACCTGCGCTTTCCATAGCAGGTGGTTGTCGCGATTGAGTTCACGGTGACCATCTATCCCATTGTAGAGATCGAGATGAGTCCCGATGAGGTGGAACCAGCGAACACAGAACCGCCAGTGCCGAGCATGCCGCCGGTGAACTGCTCGAGGGCGAGGGAGGTCCCGGATGCAGTGGATGGTGAGGTCATGGAGGTGGTTTGAGCGGAGGTCATGGCGTGGATCAACTAGGCTCTGATACCATGTGAAAATAGCTAGAATTGGGGTAATTGCCTTGGTGAATATCCACCGGCATGTACTCAATTTATATGATGCTAGACTTGTACATCAAGCATAAAATCAATCAGGTCAATCTCTGATTGATTGTAACACCCTCGATGCGACTATAGCTCCCACGTGTCGAGGCACGACTTAGAGACATAATCGCCTTGAAGGCATATGTCGCAAGTAAGGTAATCTTTACAACATCCCATGTAATATAATAATAAAGGGGGGATAACATAGTTGGCTTACACTCGCCACGTCAATCAAGGTACATAAATAACATTACATCATCCAAACACTCATGGCCCGACTACGGTGCCAAAATAAAAGATAACCCAACATGCGACACGGTCCCGATCACCCCCAACTGGGCACCACTACTGATCATCAGGAAAGGAAACATAGTAACATTGAGAGTCCTCGTCAAACTCCCACTTGAGCTCGAGCGCGTCACCTGGAGCGGAATCATCAGGCCCTGCATCTGGGGTAATAGTAATCTGTGAGCCACAGGGACTCAGCAATCTCGCACCCTCACGATCAAGACTATTTAAGCTTATAGGTAAGGCAAGGTAAATATAAGTGGAGCTGCAGCAAGCGACTAGCATATATGGTGGCTAACCTGTTCGCAAAAGAGAGCGAGAAGAGGAGGCAGAGCGCGAGCGAGAAACTAGAGAGCAACCTGCGCAAACATTACTCCAACACCGTGTCCACTTCCCGGACTCCACCGAGAAGAGGCCATCACGGTAACACACTCAGTTGATTCATTTTAAATAAGTTAAGGTTCAAGTTATCTACAACCGGACATTAACAAATTCCCATCTGCCCATAACCGCGGGCACGGCTTTCGGAAGTTCAAATCCCTGCAGGGGAGTCCCAACTTAGCCCATGAGAAGCTCTCGCAGTCAACGAAGGAATGGACCTCCTCCCGAGACGTTCCGATCAGACTCGGTACCTCGGTTCTTCAAGACACTTCGACAGGTTAAAACAAGACCAGCAGCACCGCCCGAATGTGCCAACAAATCCCGATAGGAGCTGCACATATCTCGTTCTCAGGGCACAATCGGATAAGCAATCCGTACAACTAAAACCAGCCCTCGAGTTTCCCCGAGGTGGCGCTGCAAGGGGCTCTAGGTTGGACCAACACTCAGAGGAGCACTGGCCCGGGGGGGGGGGGGTTTAAATAAGATAACCCTCGGGCTCCGGAAACCCAAGGGAAAAAGAGGCTAGGTGGCAAATGGTAAAACCAAGGTTGGGAATTGCTGGAAAAGCTTTAATCAAGGCGAACTATCAAGGGGTTCCCATTATAACCCAACCGCGTAAGGAACGCAAAATCCGGGAACATAATACCGATATGACGGAAACTAGGGCGGCAAGAGTGGAACAAAACACTAGGCGAGAGGCCGAGCCTTCCACCCTTTACCAAGTATATAGATGCATTAAGATAACAAGATAATATAATGATATCCCAACAAGTAAATAAATGTTCCAACAAGGAACGGCCTCCAATCTTCACCTGCAACTAGCAATGCTATAAGAGGGGCTGAGCAAAGCGGTAACATAGCCAATCAACGGTTTGCTAGGACATGGTGGGTTAGAGGTTTGACATGGCAATTTGGGAGGCTTGAAAGCAAGTGGTAGGCATCGTAGCAATGGCATAGCAAAAGAGCGAGCAAATCTAGCATAGCAAAGATAGTAGAGATTTCGAGGGTATGATCATCTTGCCTGCAAAGTTGTCAGAGTTGACTGGATCCTCGAAAGCAAACTCATTGGGCTCCTCGTTAGCGAACTCATCTCCCGGCTCTACCCAAACAAGACAAACAAGCAACAAGGATACAATCAACCACGTGCAAGGGTCAAACAATATGATGCAAGGATGGTATGCTATGCGGGATGCGATGCGGGATGCATATGCAAGATGTGACAGGAAATGCAAGATCCTGGCCTCAACTTGGAAATCCAAGTGTGCCACTGGAAAGATGAGATGAAATCGCTTGAAAACGATATAAAGAACGTCGGAATCAGAGTTACGGTTTGAAAATGGCAAGCAAAACAAATATGACACCGGTCTGCGATTTACAGCAAGTAGCCATTTAAATGCAATGAGATGAACATGCTACAGCACCCAAACATGACAACAAAATACATGGTAGGGATGCATTCAAGATGTTTAACAAAAGTCTACCACTGAGCTACGGCCAAATCATCCATTAACAGGTTCAAACAAGCATGGCAAAAATGCATATGGCAAACAGATCTCAGACTTAGTGAAATTAACACTTGTCTGGGATTTCAGATCAGGTAGCCCTCTTCGGAGCAACAACACTACATGCTACAAGACCTGAACATGGCAAAGTAAAGCATGGCATGGAGCTACTCAAAGAGCTTAACAAAAGTCCCTTAGTGACCTTGAGCCAAAAGGGATCAGAAAATACAATTGCAAGCATGTGAACATGGCAAAAACATAATCAGTTTTCAGACTTAGTGAAAAACTGGCACATGCTGAAAAAGATATCAAGTAGGCATGTTTACGAGCTCGATGCATTCACTACGTAGCAAGTCATGACAATCTAAGCATACACCCATCAAGAATACACAAAATACAAGCTAGACATGGCAAGAACAATAGCATAGCATGCACGGATCAACTATAACATCATCGGCAAAATCGCTAACAAGTAGACAATCTGCCCAGATTCACAAAGTAGCAAAAGTAGAGCTCGATTGACTCAAGCTAGGGTGCTCCATAATTGCAAAAAAAGACATGGATGGATAGAGCACTACAAGATTAACAAAACATCCTTACTGATCATCCACAAAAGAGGCACGGATCTCTAGGAAACAACATGAACATATGGCCATATGAAATAAACAGCCCAAGGACTTAGTGGGATTGCTAAGTCCCTGAAATCAGCATTACCAAGTGCACCACTTTGCAAGCTCGTGCTAGTCACCACACACATCACAAAAATACATGGGTTGCATCTCTGGAAAGATGGCAAAACCCTTAACAAAACATATGTAGAGCTCATGGGCATATCATGCACACAATAATCATGGCAAAAATGACAAATATGCAAATGGAGTAGCAGATCTGACAATTAACTCAAGTAGCCCTCTTCTAACAGCATTTCGGGCATCAAGATGAACTCAAATGAAAATGATGCAATGGAATGAAATGATGTACTCTCTGAGATGAACATTTTGATATGCTATATGCCAAAAACGGAGCTACGGATGCGGAGATACCATGCTATGAACATGAGCAAAAATATCGGGGACTTGGGAAGAAAATGGGGTCAACCCTAATATTTTTGGATCTCAGATCTGGGCACGCGGATCGAGGTTCGACGCCGTCCTCGCTGGAGTTCTTGCCGGACTTGTCGGAGAAGAGGGAACACGGTGGCCGGACTTGACGCGGGGTTAGCGCGGAGGCGGCGCCGGTGGAGCGGCGACCGGTCGGCGGGGAGAGGCGGCCGCGGACGACGGGACGGTGCGGTGGCGCGGCGGAGCGGGGCGGCGCGGGCACGCCGGGTGCGGGTGGCGGCGACTGGGCCCGTGGGGGCCCGCTACGGGCCTCGGCGGGCCGGGCGGCGGGGAGGCGCGGTGATGTGGGGCTCGGCGCCTCAGCGAACCAGGAGGCGCCACGTGGCGGCGGTGATGGTGGCGGACATGCCTGTCCGGTGGAGGGGAAACGTCCGGCGGCACGAGGGGAAGGTTAGGGTAGGGTTTGATCCGGAATTTCGGAGGGGATGCCTTTTTATAGGTAGGAGAAGTTAGGAGAGTCCAAATGAGGTGCGGTTTTCGGCCACGCGATCGTGATCGAACGCTCTAGATGATGGAGAAGGGTTAGGTCGGTTTTGGGCCAAATTGGAGGGGTGTTGGGCTGCAACACACACGAGGCTTTTTCGGTCCCTCGGTTAACCGTTGGAGTATCAAACGAAGTCCAAATGATACGAAACTTGACAAGCGGTCTACCGGTAGTATACCAAGGCCGCTTGGCAAGTCTCGGTCCAATCCGGAAATGTTTAATCCCCACACACGAAACAAAGTTAGAAATAACCACCGGAGGAGAACGAAGCGCCGGAATGCAAAACGGACAACGGGGAAAATGCTCGAATGCATGAGACGGACACGTATGCAAATGCAATGCACATGATGACATGATATGATATGCATGACAACGGCAACAACACATGGAGACAAAAACCCGAACCCGAGAAAATAAAATAACTTAACGCCGGAAACGGCAAGAGTTGGAGTACAAATTGGGAAAGTTACATCTGGGGTGTTACAACACTCCACCACTATGAAAGGATCTCGTCCCGAGATCTAGGACTGAAAGAACGCCGGGTACTCAGAACAGAGGTGATCCTCGCGTTCCAGGTAGCTTCACGGTCGGAATGGTGTGACCACTTGACTTTGAGGAATTTGATTGACTTATTGCGAGTCTTGCGTTTTGTCTCTTCAAGAATAGCAATGGGGTGCTCACGATAGGAAAGATCTTCTTGGAGCTCAATGTCCTCGAAGTTGACGGTGCGGTTAGGAGTCTTGAAGCACTTTCGGAGCTGAGAGACATGGAACGCATCATGAACATTTGCAAAGTTTGAAGGAAGCTCGAGTTGATAGGCGAGATCGCCTCTCTTGCTGACAATCTTGAAAGGTCCCATGTATCTAGGGGCAAGCTTCCCTTTGATACCGAAGCGACGAGTACCTTTCATAGGAGAGACGCGGAGGTAAACATGATCTCCGATTTCGAAAGCCAAATCACGATGCTTACTGTCATAGTAGCTCTTCTGGCGGGATTGGGCTGCTTTGAGGTTTTCGTGAATGACTTTGCACATTTCCTCTGCCTCTGTGATTAAGTCATTACCCAAAAGCTGACGTTCACCGGTTTCAGACCAGGTGAGAGGGGTACGGCACTTCCTGCCATACAGAATTTCAAATGAGGCCTTGCCCGAACTTGCTTGAAAACTGTTGTTGTAGGAGAATTCAGCATAAGGAAGACAATCCTCCCACTTCATGCCGAAGGAGATCACACAAGCCCTGAGCATATCTTCAAGAATCTGGTTGACACGCTCGACTTGACCGCTAGTTTGAGGATGGAAAGCTGTGCTGAAGCGGATGTTGGTGCCCATGGCCTTCTGAAAAGAATCCCAAAACTTGGAGGTAAAAATGCTGCCACGGTCTGAAGAGATCACTTGAGGAATACCGTGCAGAGAGACAATTCGAGAGGTATAGAGTTCCGCCAATTGAGCTGCAGTGATTGACTCTTTGATAGGCAGAAAGTGAGCCACTTTGGTGAGTTTGTCGATGACAACGAATATAGCATCATTGCCACGCTTGGACTTTGGAAACCCAGTCACGAAGTCCATCTCAATATGGTCAAACTTCCATTCTGGAATGGCAAGAGGTTGGAGGAGACCAGCTGGCCTTTGGTGTTCTGCCTTTACTCTTCTGCAGACATCACATTCATTCACGAATTGAGCAATCTCGCGCTTCATTTGAGTCCACCAATAAGCCTGCTTAAGGTCCTGATACATCTTCGTACTACCAGGGTGGATGGAGAGGAGAGAATTGTGAGCCTCGTTCATGATCACTTTACGAAGGTCACCTTTGGGTACAACAATACGATCCTCGAAGAAGAGAGTGTCCTTGTCATCAAGGCGGTAGCACTTGTACTTGGGTTGACTCTTGGCAATCCCAATCTTCACCTTTTTCACCATCGCATCAAGAAGCTGGGCTTGGCGAATCTGGTCTTCCAAGGTAGGAGAGACTTGAAGGTTGGCGAGGAAACCTTGAGGAACAACTTGCAGATTAAGTTTGCGGAAAGCTTCACAAAGCTCGGGTTGATAAGGCTTGAGAATCAGACTGTTGCAATAAGCCTTCCTGATCAATGCGTCAGCAACCACATTGGCCTTGCCTGGAGTATACTCGATAGTCAGATTATACTCTTGAATCATTTCGACCCATCGAGTTTGCCTGAGGTTGAGATTAGGCTGAGTGAAGATGTACTTGAGACTCTTGTGATCAGTGAAAATGTCCACTTTTCTTCCCAATAAGAGATGTCTCCAAGTCAAAAGAGCATGCACAACTGCCGCCAACTCGAGATCATGAGTGGGGTAGTTCTTCTCATTGGGCTCCAATTGGCGAGAGGTATAAGCAACAACTTTCTTCTCTTGCATCAATACTGCGCCAAGACCTTGGAGAGAGGCATCACAAAAGACCTCGTACGGTTTGGATTCATCAGGCGGAGTCAGAACTGGAGCAGTGATCAATTTCTCTTTCAAAGTGTTGAAAGCAATGTCACACTTCGGAGACCAAACGTACTTGACATGCTTCTGGAGAAGATTTGAGAGAGGCTTCGCGATCTTAGAAAAGTTTTCAACGAATCTTCGACAATAGCTTGCGAGACCGAGGAAGCTACGGAGTTGCTTCACGTTCTGAGGAGGTTCCCAATTCACAATTGCAGACACCTTCTCAGGATTCACGGCAATGCCCTTGGCAGAGATGATATGACCAAGATAAAGAACCTCATCGAGCCAAAATTCACACTTGGAGAACTTGGCGTAGAACTTGTGTTCCCTTAGCTTATCAAGCACCAAACGCAAGTGCTTCGCATGATCTTCCTTATTCTTCGAGAAAACCAGAATGTCGTCGAGATAGACCAAAACGAAGTCATTGGTGTAGGCGTTGAAGATGAAGTTCATCATGCGAGAGAACGTCGGAGGAGCGTTGACGAGGCCAAAAGACATGACAGTGTATTCATATGAACCATAGCTTGTCCTGAAAGCTGTCTTGGGAATATCTTGCTCACGGATTTGAATCTGATGATAACCCATACGGAGATCAAGCTTGGAGAATACTTGGGCACCTTTGAGTTGTTCGAACAGCTCGTTGATGTTGGGAAGTGGGTATTTGTTCTTGATGCTCTTCCTGTTCAATGGACGGTAATCAACACAGAGTCGGTCCGTTCCATCCTTCTTCTTCACAAAAAGAACACCACAACCCCATGGAGAAGAACTAGGCCGGATGAGACCCATTTTCTCTTGAATATCGAGTTGCTTCTTCAGCTCCTTCAACTCTTCAGGTCCGAGCTTGTAAGGACGCTTGCACACAGGTTCCGTGCCGGGCTCAAGATCAATAACAAATTCAACTGGCCGGTGCGGAGGCATTCCTGGAAGCTCTTCTAGAAAGGCGTCTTGATATTCGCAAACGACTGGAATTTGGGAGATAGCATCCAATTCACCCTTCTCATTGAGAGAAAACAGACGGATGGTATCATCACGAGCGGCAAAGACAATTACATCCTCAGACGAATGAGTCAATTGAATCTGTCTGGCTGCACAATCAAGCTGAGCCTTGTGCTTAGAAAGCCAATCCATTCCGAGAATAAGATCAATATCCGAGTCACCCAGAACATTTGGAGAAGACAAGAACTTATAGTCACCCAAAGTGATTGTGACATCCGGAACGCATACTCGAGATGTCATTTGACGGGCCGGAGAGACAATAGCCAACGGTTTCGGCAACACTTGAGTAACAAAATCATGCTTAGATACAAAAGGTCTCGAGATGAAACAATACGATGCACCAGTGTCGAAAAGAAATTTTGCAGGAATATCATTAACAGGAAGGTTACCCATGATGACATCTGGCGAGTCCTCTGCCTGAGCTGCATTCAGCAAGTTGACCTTGATGGACTTGGGGTTATGCTTGACCACAGCTGTACTTGCCGATCTCACAGGAGGAGGTGGAGGAAGACGCCTCTGGTTGAAACACTTGTTGGCATAGTGACCCTTCCGTTGGCACTTGTTGCACGTCACCTCTGAAAGCGGACGGTGGTACGGAGCACTCGATCTTGGAGGTTGAGACGAAGTCTTGTTCTAAAAGCCAGGGTTGGGTGGGTGGGAAGAACCAGTGCCACCTTTGCTCTTCTGCTGATACGGCTGACGGAACGGAGGAGGAGGAAGCCAATACTTCTGCTGCTTGGCCACTTGAGTAGAGGAAGAAGGAGTAGCATCTCTGACTCGCTTCTTGGAAGCATCACACCTCAACTGAGCAGCCTCTTGCTTCAATGCCATGTTGTAGAACTCATCGTACCTCAAGGGCTCAAAGAGAACAAGAGCTGGCTGAATTTCTTCTCTAAGACCACCCCTGAACTGGTATATCATGCTCTTCTCATTAGGTACGTCCTGCTTGGCAAAGCGGGCGAGCTTCTGAAACAACTTGTTGTAGTCATAGACAGACAAAGAGCCTTGCTTCAGGTTGCGGAATTCCTCATGCTTGCTTTCAACCACGCTCTGGGGAATATGGTGAGCTCTGAAATCTTGACGAAATTCATCCCAAGTGATAACACGTCCACCTCTGGAATCCTTGTACTGCTGGAACCATTCTGCATCTTGATCTTTGAGTTGGAAGGAAGCGAACTTGACGAAGTCCTCAGGCCTGACGTTACTACACTCGAAATGCTTGCACAGATCCACAAGCCAATCGTCAGCATCGGTTGCCTCAACACAATTGCTGAAAGTCTTTGGCCCATTAGCAAGGAACTGGTTGAGTGTAGCAAAGTGATTCTGATTGTTGCCTTGGTTCCCCTGGTTGCCTTGATTGCGGTCTTGAAGAATTTGCATGATCAACTGTGTGTTTGCATTGGTTGCGGCCATCACAACTTGCCATGCCCCCGGAGGAGGTGGAGGTGGTGGCGGATCAGGATTCGGAGTCGTGCGCGTTGGAGGAGCCATCCTGAAGAGGTTGACATCCATTAGCACATAGACAGATAAATGGAGTTGAATCCAATGGAATGAAAATTGCAACATATAGTCTTCACATCCGAACAAAATGAACGAATGCATTCCTCTTGAAATGGTCACATATCCATAAATTGAGAAGCCACTTAGAATTTAGGTAGAGAAATAAATCCACAAGGTACGGATCAAGAACGAATAATCGGTAAGAAATCCCAATCTCAAACCAATATCCGTGGAAGAAGAACTAGAGCTACTAGAATTCCCACCTATGAAATTCTCGAACCTTTCCGGTTATGCAATCAGGTGTTGGGGATACAGGGGAAGCATAATATCTCACCCAAATCTAGCAAATCCTACATCCAGCTGTATCCATCTTTCAACACATAACCGAGAAAAACTTCGAAAACCATCTACCTCAACCTTCGAAAAGCATCCGTTATACAAGTTATGGCGATACTCCCGAACTCCCACCCCAGTACTAGGTGGCGTCGAGGTTATCTCACCAATGAACTGCATAAAAGAGATTTTCGATGTCGGCGTACTAAACTCAGGTATTCCAGAACTGCAACGATAAAATTATGACGACAAAACCTCAGAGCTCAACTCCCCGGGACACTTCCACAAAACCCCTGACAGGAGGCACCAAGACAATGTTCTCATCCTAAAACCATCGGAACGATTCCAAGATACCCGCGTGATCCTAAAATTTTTTAGTGAAATTTGAGAAGAGAAGAGTCAAAACTCTACGTCAGGATGCCTTACCAGAGCGATGAGGAGACTGGGAAGTAAAAATAATTCCTAAACTCTCCGATATGTAATTCCTAAATGACTCAAAACATTTTTCTAGACACAACTCGGCCGCTAATAACGATCAAGCAATGGGGCTCCTAAGGTCGGGGAAGGCTCTGATTACCAACTTGTAACACCCTCGATGCGACTATAGCTCCCACGTGTCGAGGCACGACTTAGAGACATAATCGCCTTGAAGGCATATGTCGCAAGTAAGGTAATCTTTACAACATCCCATGTAATATAATAATAAAGGGGGGATAACATAGTTGGCTTACACTCGCCACGTCAATCAAGGTACATAAATAACATTACATCATCCAAACACTCATGGCCCGACTACGATGCCAAAATAAAAGATAACCCAACATGCGACACGGTCCCGATCACCCCCAACTGGGCACCACTACTGATCATCAGGAAAGGAAACATAGTAACGTTGAGAGTCCTCGTCGAACTCCCACTTGAGCTCGAGCGCGTCACCTGGAGCGGAATCATCAGGCCCTGCATCTGGGGTAATAGTAATCTGTGAGCCACAAGGACTCAGCAATCTCGCACCCTCGCGATCAAGACTATTTAGGCTTATAGGTAAGGCAAGGTAAATATAAGTGGAGCTGCAGCAAGCGACTAGCATATATGGTGGCTAACCTGTTCGCAAAAGAGAGCGAAAAGAGGAGGCAAAGCGCGAGCAAGAAACTAGAGAGCAACCTGCGCAAATATTACTCCAACACCGTGTCCACTTCCCGGACTCCGCCGAGAAGAGGCCATCACGGTAACACACTCAGTTGATTCATTTTAAATAAGTTAAGGTTCAAGTTATCTACAACCGGACATTAACAAATTCCCATCTGCCCATAACCGCGGGCACGGCTTTCGAAAGTTCAAATCCCTGCAGGGGAGTCCCAACTTAGCCCGTGAGAAGCTCTCACGGTCAACGAAGGAATAGACCTCCTCCCGAGACGTTCCGATTAGACTCGGTACCTCGGTTCTTCAAGACACTTCGACAGGTTAAAACAAGACCAGCAACACCGCCCGAATGTGCCGACAAATCCCGATAGGAGCTGCACATATCTCGTTCTCAGGGAACAATCGGATAAGCAATCCGTACAACTAAAACCAGCCCTCGAGTTTCCCCGAGGTGGCGCTGCAAGGGGCTCTAGGTTGGACCAACACTCAGAGGAGCACTGGCCCGGGGGGTTTAAATAAGATGGCCCTCGGGCTCCGGAAACCCAAGGGAAAAAGAGGCTAGGTGGCAAATGGTAAAACCAAGGTTGGGCATTGCTGGAAAAGCTTTAATCAAGGTGAACTATCAAGGGGTTCCCATTATAACCCAACCGCGTAAGGAACGCAAAATCCGGGAACATAATACCGATATGACGGAAACTAGGGCGGCAAGAGTGGAACAAAACACTAGGCGAGAGGCCGAGCCTTCCACCCTTTACCAAGTATATAGATGCATTAAGATAACAAGATAATATAATGATATCCCAACAAGTAAATAAATGTTCCAACAAGGAACAGCCTCCAATCTTCACCTGCAACTAGCAACGCTATAAGAGGGGCTGAGCAAAGCGGTAACATAGCCAATCAACGGTTTGCTAGGACATGGTGGGTTAGAGGTTTGACATGGCAATTTGGGAGGCTTGAAAGCAAGTGGTAGACATCGTAGCAATGGCATAGCAAAAGAGTGAGCAAATCTAGCATAGCAAAGATAGTAGAGATTTCGAGGGTATGATCATCTTGCCTGCAAAGTTGTCAGAGTTGACTGGATCCTCGAAAGCAAACTCAACGGGCTCCTCGTTAGCGAACTCGTCTCCCGGCTCTACCCAAACAAGACAAACAAGCAACAAGGATACAATCAACCACGTGCAAGGGTCAAACAATATGATGCAAGGATGGTATGCTATGCGGGATGCGATGCGGGATGCATATGCAAGATATGACAGGAAATGCAAGATCCTGGCCTCAACTTGGAAATCCAAGTGTGCCACTGGAAAGATGAGATGAAATCGCTTGAAAACGATATAAAGAACGTCGGAATCGGAGTTACGGTTTGGAAATGGCAAGCAAAACAAATATGACACCGGTCTGCGATTTACAGCAAGTAGCCATTTAAATGCAATGAGATGAACATGCTATAGCACCCAAACATAACAACAAAATACATGGCAGGGATGCATTCAAGATGCTTAACAAAAGTCTACCACTGAGCTACGGCCAAATCATCCATTAACAGGTTCAAACAAGCATGGCGAAAATGCATATGGCAAACAGATGTCAGACTTAGTGAAATTAACACTTGTCTGGAATTTCAGATCAGGTAGCCCTCTTCGGAGCAACAAAACTACATGCTATAGGACCTGAACATGGCAAAATAAAGCATGGCATGGAGCTACTCAAAGAGATTAACAAAAGTCCCTTAGTGACCTTGAGCCAAAAGGGATCAGAAAATACAATTGCAAGCATGTGAACATGGCAAAAACATAATCAGTTTTCAGACTTAGTGAAAAACTGGCACATGCTGAAACAAATATCAAGTAGGCATGTTTACGAGCTCGATGCATTCACTACGGAGCAAGTCATGACAATCTAAGCATACACCCATCAAGAATACACAAAATACAAGCTAGACATGGCAAGAACAATAGCATAGCATGCACGGATCAACTATAACATCATCGGCAAAATCGCTAACAAGTAGACAATCTGCCCAGATTCACAAAGTAGCAAAAGTAGAGCTCGATTGACTCAAGCTAGGGTGCTCCATAATTGCAAAAAAAGACATGGATGGATAGAGCACTACAAGATTAACAAAACATCCTTACTGATCATCCACAAAAGAGGCACGGATCTCTAGGAAACAACATGAACATATGGCCATATGAAATAAACAGCCCAAGGACTTAGTGGAATTGCTAAGTTCCTGAAATCAGCATTACCAAGTGCACCACTTTGCAAGCTCGTGCTAGTCACCACACACATCACAAAAATACATGGGTTGCACCTCTAGAAAGATGGCAAAACCCTTAACAAAACATATGTAGAGCTCATGGGCATATCATGCACACAATAATCATGGCAAAAATGACAAATATGCAAATGGAGTAGCAGATCTGACAATTAACTCAAGTAGCCCTCTTCTAACAGCATTTCGGGCATCAAGATGAACTCAAATGAAAATGATGCAATGGAATGAAATGATGTACTCTCTGAGATGAACATTTTGATATGCTATATGCCAAAAACGGAGCTACGGATGCGGAGATACGATGCTATGAACATGAGCAAAAATATCGGGGACTTGGGAAGAAAACAGGGTCAACCCTAATATTTTTGGATCTCAGATCTGGGCACGCGGATCGAGGTTCGACGCCGTCCTCGCCGGAGTTCTTGCCGGACTTGTCGGAGAAGAGGGAACACGGTGGCCGGACTTGACGCGGGGTCAGCGCGGAGGCGGCGCCGGTGGAGCGGCGACCAGTCGGCGGGGAGAGGCGGCCGCGGACGACGGGACGGCGCGGCGGAGCGGGGCGGCGCGGGCACGCCGGGTGCGGGTGGCGGCGACTGGGCCCGTGGGGGCCCGCTACGGACCTCGGCGGGCCGGGCGGCGGGGAGGCGTGGCGATGTGGGGTCGGCGCCTCAGCGAACCAGGAGGCGCCACGTGGTGGCGGAGATGGTGGCGGACATGTCCGTCCGATGGAGGGGAAACGTCCGGCGGCGCGAGGGGAAGGTTAGGGTAGGGTTTGATCCGGAATTTCGAGATGGGATGCCTTTTTATAGGTAGGAGGAGTTAGGAGAGTCCAAATGATGTGCGGTTTTCGGCCACGCGATCGTGATCGAACGCTCTAGATGATGGAGAAGGGTTAGGTGGGTTTTGGGCCAAATTGGAGGGGTGTTGGGCTGCAACACACACGAGGCCTTTTCGGTCCCTCGGTTAACCGTTGGAGTATCAAACGAAGTCCAAATGATACGAAACTTGACAGGCGGTCTACCGGTAGTAAACCAGGGCCACTTGGCAAGTCTCGGTCCAATCCGGAAATGTTTAATCCCCACACACGAAAGAAAGGTAGAAATGACCACCGGAGGAGAACGAAGCGCCGGAATGCAAAACAGACAACGGGGAAAATGCTCGAATGCATGAGACGAACACGTATGCAAATGCAATGCACATGATGACATGATATGATATGCATGACAATGGCAACAACACACGGAGACAAAAACCCGAACCCGAGAAAATAAAATAACTTAACGCCGGAAACGGCAAGAGTTGGAGTACAAATTGGGAAAGTTACATCTGAGGTGTTACATTGATATAACAGCACATAGGATCATCTATACATGGAGACTATTAACTACAGATCAAGCATTGACTACAGCAGATTCTATGGGATATGATAATCTTAACACCTACTCCTCATCTGCCCCTCGCGGTACTAGGGGTGTGAGGGTCGTTCACCTGCGAGCTCACCAAACTTGGGCGGCAAGATGGAGCAGCGACTAAGGGCCTGTTTGGTTCCAATAAGTCACCTGACTTATAAGTCAGGTGACTTAAAACCAGTGACTTATAAGTCATGCATGTTTGGTTGTCACCTGACTTATAAGTCATCTGAGCACATCTTCCCACCTTGCTTTTTTATGTAAAGATGGTGGGACCCATGCAAAAGAGGGTGACTTATAAGTTTTAAGTTGGGGTGGAGCAACTTATGACTTATAAGTTGGGGTGACTTATAAGTTGGGTCTGTTTGGCAAAATAAGTCATTTTTTTCACTTTTCGACTTATAAGTTGGTGACTTATTTGAAACCAAACAGGCCCTAAGCCAGCCACAAGCGGCGGGCTGGGCAATCCAATTTGGAAGGGTCCGGATTAATTTCTGTTGGAAAGGAATTAATGATAACGATGAATCACGGTTACGCTGGTCGCTTGAAGATTCACGAACACGTGTCACACGATAGATTGGGTTGTTCGTTTGGAAGCATGAGACCTGGTCATATAAGATTTTCTTTCCACTAGTACGATTGCACGTGCAATGCACGTCTCTTTAGAATAAGTTTTAATACATGGAGATTATAATTTCAATCTACACATAGCTACTTGTAATTCTACATGTGCAATGATTTGAAATATATCCATGGACTTGCAAGTTTAATCTTGATGAGATGTACCACTTCACAAACTTGCCTAAATCATAAGATTTCTCTCTTACATGTATCACATCAGCATTTTAGGCATCTTACCCACCACTGTCTCATGCGAATATATGAGCTCACGAATTTTAGCATTTCAATGCAACCAAATGTATCACAACATTTGTTTCCCCTTTTAAAGAGAAGTATAGATGAATGAATTTTCACACAAGGATAATGAATCATAAATGTGGATCGATATTTGTATGCACATCGATTACTTCATCATATCTAATATGATAACTTTAGAGCAAAACTTTGTAGCAACATGCTAATGTCATATATCCTATTCAATGTGCTTCTCGACTATCATAAATTCATCAAGTAGAACTGAAGCTATGTAAAAAGACCATTTACTTTATTTGGCTCAAGAACAGTTTTAGAAATCAGATTAAATCGTCTAAAAAAATCAGATTTAGCAAAGTTTCAATTTGTGCCTGCCCCCATACATCAACATCACTTGAAAAATAATGGTTTTCACTTATCTTGTAAACATCTTAGATATATATCCTCTTCAACATCACAATATATTGGTATTGTACTCACTGTCAACAACTACAATTGGCGCATCGTATTCGTATCTACAAACAAACAACAAATAATAGACGGCAATAGGAAAATCAACTACAAACAAACAGCAAATAATAGATGGCAATAGGAAAATCAACTGTTAATAACATTTCATATGAAATAAGCGTAGAGAGATGTGTGAGTAGTCGCTTCCACCTTGGCCTACACTACACCAAGCGACGGTCTTTCTCACTTATCTGGCATGGCAAAGCACACACTGATAATCACTGAAGCAATATGTTAATGTAGATTACAAATTATTTCCAATTTAATTGAGTATAGTGTGCACCACATTACTCCATAGCTATTATGAAATGAACAAGTGAAAAGAGCCATTGACTATATCACCCCCGTTATGGACATGAAGGTCACGCAGATTGGACTTACTTATTTTGTTTCCGAAACCAGAATATATGAGAAAACTTCATAACCTCTTCCATTCACGAAGTTCTGCTCTTAAACAAAAATCATCCAGGAGTTTTTCAATATAAGGAAAAGGCAATTTAGGATTTACATTAAAGAGTGAAACTAAACTTTTAATATGGTGACAGTTTGTGTAACATTATTACACATCCAGCAGCCCATGGCACTACTAAACTCCAAATCAAGAAATTATCATTCGAATAGAGGGAAGAGCCCAATAACTGCTTGTCGGCACTGAGATCATCATAATTAGTACCAACGCCAAGGAACAAAAAACCTAAGCATAGGACTACCTGATGGCTTGGGCAGATGACGCCTCCCACTTCATCCTCGACAACTCAATGATCACTGCAACCTAATGCCTAACCACAGTTATATATAATTACTTCCTGATTGGCTGAAAAAAATAGAAGAAATGGAGTTGGCACTATCATTAGAATTCATGATAAACTAAAAATTATCCATGCAAAATGAGTGTTCTACGACACATGGACATAATTAGTTGTCAACTCTTATTTTGAAGTTTACAAAAACCGATCAAGCAATTCAGATGAGCAGTTGAGCACCTTATAGTCTAGCTTATTAATTCACTAATTTATAAAAATATTTTGATCATGTCTTGAGCATTCTTTATGTCAAGATTGAAAATGATATAAACGCACAGACTTTGCTAAAGATGGGAAGTTCCATGTATGTCCATTGCGCATATACATACTTGTGTAATAGTTTTGTAAATTGAAATGTCAGAAAGCAACAGAAATCATGACCAATGCAGCAAGAAAAGCGGAGAAAGAGGAACAGAAAAACACCAAATTTTACAATATTAACTGGACATTACACACTTATCTAAATACAACTATGCCCTGAGATTACTATGCAAGAATGATTCATCTTGTAAAATATTGTAGTTACACCAAAAAATCCCATATAGAAGAATAATTGTTGTCTAATCCTTAGTTAAAATGTCATATCATGATGAATCAATCTAACAACATCAAGATAAAGAGAGAGGAGGGGTCATACCTGGCAGAGGAGGCCGCGATTTACCTTGTTGTGTGGGTGTCAGGGAGGGTGCTAGCGGTTGCCAACGGGATTGGCTGCAACACTATGTAAGAAACTAAAAGGTATATTAGCTTCATAGATAAGATGCACTTGCAATAATAAAAAGTTTAACTTCTAATCCTTGAGCATCCTCGACACTATGTAATGCAATAAATTAATCGATCAGAAGTTTAGAAACTGGTCCAAATAATTAGAGAATGAGGAAATGGGGATGTGACTGCATACATCTGTCAAGTTGATAAGCTAAAACCCGGCATATGGATCACAAATAGCATTGACCCGGCCTGACCCTAGAAAATAAGAAGCAAGGTGCTGCTATCAGCCTTGAAGCATGCACGTCAAACCTTGGTATTCTCGTCCTAGATATTTACCTGGAGAATGGGGAGGACAATGACAATATTTGCAGCAAAGGAAGATTTTTGCAACAGGCAAGACTTAGACAGGTACACAAGAATCAACTTGCATATGTTAATGTAATAAAGCACGAACACACATTGAGTCATCAACAAGCACGGTCTTTCACTTATCTGCCTATCTCTACTTTTTTTGTCAAACCACACAAAGATAACAACTAATGAATGGTAGGAATATGCTGTTCGGACAGAAGTAAAACACCAAATTTATCTATACCATTACTACCAGGTTGGTGGATCAACATCCATCCAGAATATAAACTTGAATTGTGTGGAACTGTGGATGCATATAATGGCCAGGTCGCCCAAGAGCAGCACGCAAAAACGTTGTCAGCAAGTATATCTCCCGTATGTATGCTAATAAGTTACTAACTTTAGTTTGTATTAGCAAGTGTTCATTCTAGCTGAGAATTGGATGTAGCGGTAGTTGGTAGGAGCTCAAAATTCAATGAATTACGTGAATGATATTGTAACAAAAAACTGAACATTTAATTCCAAACACTTCAGACTAAATTGCCGAAGATTAAACTAGAATCACTAATACGCTGGTAATCCTTTTAGAATATAATTTATGACTGAACAAGGAGCAACTGTTTCCTGTTGTTGCATCATGACAGCAGACTACTTACCAAGGTACAAAGCAAGAAACTTGTAGCCGAGGGAGCAGTTGGCATCTTGCGTGGAGCACATGATGTAACCGAGGAAGAATTCTGCATGGCCTGCGTGAACTTGTCTTCCACCGATCTGTCACGCGTTTCTCAAAAAACACATAAGTAGCCACCAGCCGGCAACTATTGCAAACTTCAACATGCTTCCAGTTCTGCAAACCGTCAACACGCTTCCGATTCTGCAAACTATTCCAAATGTGACCAACTATAGCTAATTATCACATGAATAACAAAACCAATTGACTAAACTTTTCATCACTAAATTTTCTCAAAACTAATTTCTGCTTAATTGGTGGCGGAAGGAGAGGGCAGGGGAACGGGAAGGCACTCACAGATGAAGTCGTGGTGGAAGAAGGCGCGCGCCCCGCCGGCGGCGTGATGTAGAGCCCCCTTATCGCCGCCACCCCGCCAGTGCCCGAGTTGGAGTCGCCGAAGTTGAACACCACCACCTCCATCGGCTTCGTCACCACCTTCGCCGGCTCCATGCCCTTGCTCTTCTTGTGCTTGCCCGCCACGACTCCGGCAGGCGCCGCTGCGGTGGCGAGGGCGGAGGTGGTGGAGAGGGCCGCACCGCTGCCGACGGCCGGCATGTAGCGGAGCGTGGCGAACAAGATGACCCCGGCCACCGCACCTAGCACGCACCACTATAGCCGCAGCAGGCTCATGTTCGTCATAAGCCCGCCGCCGCCACCTCCATTGCCTCACGTACTCCTCTCGTGCGCTAGAGATTTTGCCGTTGAAGGATTGCGTTGGGGCAGGGAGCAGGAGCGCGGCAGGTTGGGGTGGGCGTCGGGAGAGAGGGGAGGGGGGCGAGCTGGCGCGGCGGCGGGGGGCCGAGTGTCTGGATAGAAGGGCGCGGGAGGAGGAGGAGGGGGCGAGAGGTCGTGCGGTCGTGCGGGTAGCGGTTTTATTTTGGAACGGCGGGGCAAATTAGTGATCGATGGATTGCAACGGCTTGATCCGTGGTTTGCAGTGTTAAACATACAAGGATTATGGGCCATTAAATCTTGATGATGGATCGGTGTGATTGTTTGGATCTGCCCCTCTCTTCCTTTAGGTAGTAGATGAACTGACCCGCCGTATGTAGTTTGGGCCCACGACTAATCTGGTGCCAAATCTGGGCCTTGATTACCAGCGGTGGACAGAAAATCTAGCCTGCCATTGGCATGCGATGTACGGTGTCAGGCAGGAATTTGCAGCCACAACACTTCTAAGTTTGGGTGACGCTTAAATTGGTGGGAAGTTATGAGTGACGGTGTGTTTTGTCGCCCGCCACTAGTATTACCACTGGCTTTCAGGATTTTGCGGCCGCAACTGGTAATTGGCTAGATTAATAGTGGTGGGTCCAATTGCAAGCTTGCACTGGTGATGTCGCACCTATAAACAGTTTTCCACCCCTAAAAAAACAGTTTTCCACCCCTAAAAAACAGTTTTCCAGTAGTAGGGTATTGCACCATCTTAGTTTTGGACCATCTTATGTATTTTCGGAGCACAATACTACATTCAGTTTTTATAACACGTTTTTACAGAGAAGAGACTTACAGTTGGGTTCAACCCGTCCTCCTTGGGCTGGCCGAATCTCCCACTTGTCCCTCCTTAAATGCCATCCTTAGGGCGTCGAGTTAGGGTGCCAGTTTTGTTTGATTGAGTTTTTTTTTGTTTTCTACTATTTTCCATAGACATGAGAGTCGGAGAGACCTCATGTACTATACGCCACCAGAACCCCATTGTGTTAATCAAGTATTTCAATCCATATCCGCAAGATTGCATATCTCAAAATCTTGGCAGTTCTTTGGTTGCATGCAGGGATAAGGGATTGAACTTCGTGATGAGGACTATGTTTCCAACACCGCTAATAACCATACCGGACTTGGTCTACCAGTTTCAAAGAAACACCATCGAATGTACGGTGTAGTCGGATCTTCATAGTCCTCCCCAACAAAAATCGATACTATCCCATCAAAAGCTCAATCCACCTCGTCCTATCAGCGGGTAACATTTGCAACATTGCACATGGATGCAATAAATTCTGAAGAAGAGACATACTGGCACATAAATAGATATACCGGACAAAACAATGCATGCACTACACTTTGAATCTACCCGCGATAGAAATGGAGAAATTATCTTGCATGTACTACCATGCACCTCTTTTTTAGATCATCGGGGGGCATGTTAAAATTATTCATGAATGAAACCAAGGTTCAATTTCATGGATCCAATTGCATGCCATGGACCTTTTGATTCCTATGCCGTGTTTTCCTAATTAAATCGCCTTTGTATTTGTTTAATGGGTCTGGTTTTGCAACTTAATTATCAGTTGTTTTCTTATTTGTTTGTTTGGTCGTGCTGGAATACGTCTCACCCGACATGTTGATTTGTTCTTTTAACTCATTTCTTTTATACAGGAACAATAAAAAATATTATCAATAGTGACATCCTCAAAGGAAAACTGGATAGTTTAGTATCTTTTTTTACACAATACAGACGCAAGCGCTCATACATACACGCATACACTCACCTTATGAAGGACGTCTCCTCTCACTGGAAACACATCGCTGAAAATCCTGAAATAAATCCAGGAATAACGCAAGCATCAAGACTTGAACCCTAGTGGAGTGGTGGACTGGGGATACCACTGCCCCTCTAACCATCCAACTACATGTTGGTTCACGGATACTTTAGCATCTTTTAGGTGAACTAAAGCATCCAATTAGCTGACTAAGGAGTAAGGAGTCATGTTAATCTCCCAGCTTTTTTGGCGAGAAATGTCACACCTTTTAACAATGTACATCATCAAAATTTTGGATCCTAATCCTATATATCTAATACAGTGATCCTCGGTACTTTTAGTTATCTCAACATGTATACTTTCACATCATCCAAATTTTTGTAGACATTTCATTTACTAGTTCGATCCACTAGCATCTCGTCCGATCTACACATGGGAATCATCTACTAGGCAACATGCATTAGCGTATTCTAAGCAGATTTTAAATCACATTGCATATCATTATGACATTCACTACACACCACTACATATTTTGTTAGCCAACCATGCTACATCAGCAAGCCATGCATGTCAGTTATAAGTTATATTTTTGCATTCGTATTATATCCATGCACACAATGTTGTTATGCCACATATCAATTAGTGCATGTAAATCATTAGTTATTTCTTGGACTAAGTTTTGTGCTCTTATGGGCACGATGTAGCTCTTGGATCATACGTGTATTGTTGATCCTTCACTCTAAAAAAATAGCACTCTTTTATAAACCTTTTTTCTCCATTATACATCATTTTGTACTATGCTTCATTAAAAAAAAGTGGAAGGCAAGAATAATCTTACATTTTGTTTTTATTAGTTCTAGTATATCTATGTAGCACCTGATTGTACATTTCTTTTAAGAAAATTACCACAACAACACGCAGGGTATCATTTAGTTAGATATATAGATTGAGAAACAAAACGGGACATTGTATTCGGTCATGACTGGAATGAGAAGGATATTGTTCTCCATATTCAAATGGGGTAATCCATAGCTGGATCTGTCATTTTAGTTTGTCAAGTTGTGGATCGAACTTAGATTTAAAAGAGTGTGGCAAG
>NC_041382.1:738998423-739006600 GCF_002162155.2 Triticum dicoccoides
GTGTGTTGCAATTAATTTTTAAAGGGTGAATGTTCCACCCACTTCTATGGGACTACACGATCATTGGCCCGGTTGCTACGTCGATAGTTGACACCTCGTTCCATTAATTCTGATACGCGCTCAAGTCGCAATGATGTTTGGGATCAATGGTTCCAACTTGGCGAAATATAATTTTCCAGAGTTCAGTTGATTAGACAGTCGCACATGTACGTATTGGCCCGGGTCGTCGGCTCCGTGTTACGTACAGGCTTGGGAAATGTGGTTAACGCGGGAGAGAAGGAGCTAATGAATGATTCTTTTTTTAGTGGGAGAGAAGAAGATGCTTGTGGATGGATGATGATTGCATCGTTTTTCTTGATAAATGGGTGGCTTTGTTAATAAAAGAAAAACAAGCTCCCAGCAAAAAAGAAGTACGTAATGCCTAAAAGTCCATAGTGCCGGATATTGGGTCTCCTCACGAAGTCATGATGCCCATGCCAATGCCGATGGGGCGATGGTGGCTTTGAGTGTGCTAAGTGCAACTCCAACGTGGATAGCCAAATCACATCTAAATGCCGGATTGGATTGTACGGATAGCCATATCAAATGTCCGAGGAGCTGTCCAGACATTGAACCAAATATAGGAAAGGTTTTGGAGTGTCCGGACATCCATCTGACCCACAACACCTCAACAAAAGCCACCATGGACGCGTTCAAAAAAATAAGCCACCATGCACCCACACCGCACCCCCCCCCCTATCTTTCCACTCCTTCTCTCTCACCTCGCATGGCGGCATGGCCGCTCTGCCTTCTCAAGCAAGCTTTCCATGGCCCACACCCTTCTCGCTGGAGCCCTCCGCTACATCGCGCCAATAGCTGGTCTGCGCCGTCGGAGGTCACAGAGACACGGATGATAGGCCGCACCTTCCGCTTCCGCGCCTTGGACTTACTGGCGCACACGTCGCACCGTTGCCTTGTGGTCGCCCACAAACGCATGACAGCATTCGCGGCCAGCGAGGCCGCATGGCTGCCCAACGTGGAGGCGCTCGGGGTAATGGTGGTGGCGCTCGTTGCCGTTGTCCTGCCGGAGTTATCGTGTATCACCTCGCTCGACACCGCACAGTAAGTCTTCGATGAAATGCCTGAGAAATAGAGACGGACATTTGTTGACAAGCATTAGGTGGTTCCCTCCCGCAGACACGTCCGGATGTATCCTCGGACATTTGTTGATGTTTGTTTTAGTGAACTTCGTTGGGTTGCCCTAAGGGTATCTACAGCCGGACTGAGCAAATTTGCCCCCTCAAACGTCCGCGGACGCACCCGGTCAGCGTCCGGGCATATTCGCTTTGACTCCTTATTTTTTTTCTTCCACGCAGCCATGTCCTTCACTTTTTTTCTATATGTTCAATCATATACATGTGATTGGTGGAGAAGGAGAGAGAGAGAGAGAAAAAAGTAATAATAAATAATGAAAAAAAGATGCTACGTGGTGGGCCCAATCCTATGTGGCGGATGCAATATCACTGACCGGACACGCCCAGGCACTCCTCACACTCATCCCATATATGAGATGAATACGAGGACTGCCAGACAGCCCAGGCATTTAAGAAGACTTTGAGGGGTCCGGTTGGGTCAATTTTTTTGCTACTCTCTCATGTCCGATCAGTGGTCCCTGCGATCGCCCGGTCAATTTGAGAAGTCCGGTTCTAGATGCTCTAACATGTGGCTGCATGGCACTAGCGGCGGAGGGTGGCTTCCCGTGCCAGCAGGAGCACGCCCTCATTTGCATGGGTCGGTGCTCACCACCTATGTGCCAACGCATGGGAGAAAGGGCGGGCTCTTGATTTTAAAAGTGTGTATTCAAAATTTTAAGCAATAAAAAGACATTTCTTTGACAACCTAAAGACTTGTTTTTGGCATATATAATTGATTGTAGCACCAGATTGTACTAAATGTATAATATATAAATAAAGGATATGACACAACATTGATCATAATATTATAGATTCGTAAAAAAATTCATATTGAAGTTGTTCAACATATGTAATCACCATCCATTCAACAAATCAAAGTGCAACATCTGATTTTTAAAATAATATTTTTATTGGTAATCCTCACTTTCACATTGTCACAAATTAATAACATTCTCACTTTCAAATTCACAAGCATTCACGAATTGCAAACATTATTAATTTATTAGACTACTCAACAACTCTAAACAATTCTCATGTATGATCAATTGATGAATCCACTACAAAGAATTACTATTTTCAATATACTAATATATGAAACCAAGTTAACTCATGAACTGATGTGGGCCCGCCCCTGATGGGACGCCATGTTGACGCCACCTACGCGACATTTATATGGACCCAGTGCGCGTCGTCGTCCATTCGTCGCTCTGTTCTGAACGCCCCTGCTCCCTACCTTGCATGATAGTCACTAGATCGGGAACGCGCCTTGGCGCGAGGGTGCCAGTCCCAACATTTTGACCAAGCAGATAATGTGAAGTCAATAGTAATCCAGGTTTAGCATATGTATTCATACATGTTAACAATACAGTGGAGAAGAAACATTCAATTGTGCATGAGCATGAGCCCAACTGTAGAATAATAGACAATAGATAAAGATGATTAATTGCAGTTTACAACACAAGAAATCACAAGCAAAGACCTGGCGACTGATAAAACATTTAAATTCAGATTGAATAAACATCTAAATTCAGTTAAAGATGACATACACATCCTAGTCATTTAGCCATTACTTAATAATGTATACTAACATACATATTCAGATCATGGTAAGTCAAAACTACATGGATCATCAGCCAACTCATCAAGGTCCTGAACTTTGGTACAAGTAACAAAAACAACATGCCATGTTTCAGTGAAAATACAACTGAGCAGAGTATCGATTTTCAGTATAACCCACTGAATTTAGTCTGTCAATTAGGATAGCTTCAATGACTTCAAAGAAGATCCCAGTGCCTAAACTACAAAATTGAAAACAAAGAACCTCTCGTACACCCATTTCACTATATACACAAAGAATTGTAGTCTTATACATGCATTAAGTAGGCGAAAGTATGAGCAGTGGAGGTCACTTGTGAGAGATTAAGCAGTAAAGGCGAAGCATATGAGACATACAACGAGTCTGTGTATAGCATTTGTTCAAGAATGCTATCCTGTTTATTCCATTAGACAGGACTATCATGATGTTTAACAGACCATGGGCATAAGTGCAACACATGAACGCTCCCTAGAAGTCAAAGCGCCTGATAGATTTCAATCTGCATCTTAAAGTCGAATTTTGTTTCCCCGGGAAATTTTTTGTACAGCTTGTTGAATAGGATAGTGTGAAACTATTGAGCAATAAGTTTTTTTTCTGCACAAGGATCAAACACCTTTTCACACATAATCCTGGCCATATTAACCAGAGCTAGTATCAATTTCAGGCACCTTGACCAGATATGTGCACTACAACCTATGTAACTGAAAATGAAGCACAAAGAGACACCTAATTTTCCGAGGTGGCATTACCTTGTCCTGCAAATTATAATGGTCAGTCTAGTTTGAGAAGTGTTCAAGATTTGCAAACTCATGCAAGCCTTCCTACTCCACTGAACTATTAGGAAGTTTAGAGGATCACCACGTAAAAGACATCTCCATGTTAATATGTTATTCTCTAGGCTCAACTAAACATTAACTGAAATATCAGCTGCAGAGACAAAAAAATTGTAATGAGCTCTTAGTTAAGAAAAAACTGTCTCAAGTATCTTAGCATGATCCAAAATGTCTGAATAAAATATTTCTCAAACTGGGAACAAGAAAAGAAGTTTTGATCACGACAAAACATTCACCACCATAGACACAAAGTGCTCCCACTGGGATATATTGGTACAAAACAAGTTTCAGCATGCAAAAAAAACTCATAACATCAGGAAATCAGCTATGTGGTGATATTCACTTTTAGGCATGCGATGCAAAAGGATAACCTACAGCTCGATAATCGATTGAATAGATAAGCTACGCGGTACTAAAGCTACCACAGAAAGGGTAAAAGGAATGTATAAAATCCTAATCAACTAATTCACATAGTGGCCATGCTATGAGTGGAGGTGCATCTACGGTAACTTCCAGGACAAATGAGCACACCGGAAATATAATGAAATTCAGAGACATATATAAATCATCGTACAGAACCTTTTCTTCCAGTCAATCAACACAAATTCATATACACTAAAATGTCACCATAGATGCAAAGGGAGACAGAGCGCCACTAGAATCACATAAAGAGCTCACCTCAGAGACCATCAGTACCTTACACAGCAACATGCTGCATCCAATACCATGTTGTGGAAGGAGAAACCAGAGAGTAAGACCCGTTTCGGAAGGTACTCAATCCACCACTCCAGTCCATTATATTTATCCAGTGAATGGCCTCCCATATGGCTCACAATCTATAAAAATGTAAGCCACCAGTAGAAGTAGTTGACAGTAAACTATAGCATTAATCAGAGAACTATTCTTGGCCGGTCCAACTAAACGCATGTTTTATCAATGTAAAAACAGAAACACATTTTCCATATATATATACACACCATAATCATGATGTAGTGGTGATGGCTTGTTCCGAAAGGGGGGAGAGCATAAACAAAAGCAAGTATTTACGCTAGTAAAACTACATGGCAATGAAAGCAGAGCTAGTTATAGGACATTTGTACTAATGGCAGGAGTCCATGACAAATATAGTTATTTCAGTTCATATCAAATCCAAACCTGCACATATTTCTAAATATATGTTTTAAATCTATGTAATGTATTATATTTGATGGCTAATTTGCCGGGCAGACTACATAAAACCGAATCAGGAGTGAGAAAATTATGATGAGGATTATATAGAGAGAGAGAGAGAATACGCGAACATGAGGACGACGGTCCGGAGGGCAGCGGTGGCACCGGAGGAACGGGCGACACCACGGTGGTAGAGCTCTCCTTAACGCCACCACGCCTCTCCCTCGCGGAGGGGGTGGGGTGGTGCTCGGGGGCGGGGCAGCCGCGGTCGCCGGCACATGTGCATGGGCACTCCCGCTGTGGCTCACCTCACCACGAGGTCCTGGTTCCTCTCAGATGCGGCCTAGGAGGACACTCTTTCGCGTAGTGCGGCGGCTGACCGTTCTGCCTCTGCCGAGCACCATGGAGGAGAGGTCGCTAGGGAAAAGAAGGAAGAAATCAACATGCAATTCCTTAAAACTTTAGTAAATTATAATTTCCTCTATCCTAAGTTCTTCATTGGTATAATTCATGTGCTTCCTGTAGAGTTAAATTTATGCAACAACAAATGCTAATTCCAGTTGGGGAGTCTGTAGATAAATAATTTATTATTGGAATCTGTATCATTTAAGATTACAGATATCCAAATCCAGGTAGATGTCAGTTAGTTTCAGCATATAAACTGCAACACTTGAGAAAGAATTTGTAGTTTGATGGATAAGTATTGACCATTAATAAATTCTAAAATATTCTGACCGGGAACAATGGCAACACAAAATTATCAAAGAACATTACCACGAAACACTTTGTATCCATATCTATGGAGCAGAGCTGGTGCATCCACGTAGATGTAGCCTACCAAATCAATAGAATATGAAGTAGAATAGCAGAATCCAGGTTCAGGATTTGACCGGTAAGTGAGAAGAATGCCATTGAGTTGATTTGTTGGTTAGCGACCCAAGTCCCTAATCTGCCGCTCCGTTGTAGCTTCGCTCGCCTCCTGCAGTTGGCGAGCAGAGGAACACCTCCACCTACTACAGAGCAGCATCACAAGACCACCCCAAAAGAAACAAAGAACATATTAAGTGATGGGATTTCAGGCTCACCATGATAATAGTGCCACTTGGGTCTATAGGCATGAGCATTTCCTTGCTTCAGATCGCCTGCATTAGCATGGTAAAATAATAACATGCCAGTTAGAATGAGACACTACCGAGTTGTAATATAGCCATGATGAGATCCAGTCTTAGTAAACGATGGTCCAGGTGTAGTTTTTGGTTCTCAGTAAAGAAAAATTATCAGCAAAAGAAACCTATTTTTGATGATCTGCAAAGTCTAAACTGAACCAACTTGGAATTCTGGATGCGGGGGTGCAATGCAACTGAAGAATAGCAGCACAATAAAATCCATTACAATGTAGAGATCCATAAAATCTTTTTATTCTTTCTAGAAAATATAGAATTATCCAACATGTGGAACAGCTGAATTTTTAAACTTAAACTGAGATCAAAAGTAAAGGTTCAGTCTTTTCAGTTTCTGTACTAATTCAGTTTGTGCACTAAAATTCATTTTCTGCACTAAAACAGAGTACATCTAAAGATTCAGTTTCTGAACTATAGAAAGTTTGTGAAACAGCTGAATTTTTAAACTTAAACAGAGATCAAAAGTAAAGGTTCAATCTTTTCAGTTAAACAGAGATCAAATATACAATCCTTTCAGTTCAATAGAGATCAAATGTTCAGTTTTGGCTAACATACTGATCACATGTTCTCAATTATTGCCCTAAGGCAGATTCATATGAGTTCTTCTACATGAACAGAGCACATGTTCAGATCAACACAAACAGGAACAAAACCCTAGGCATGCTTCAAAAATAAGCCTCGATACCATAATTTCACATCATTCCATTGTCATATACATGAACGCCACAACAGAGCTGACGCAATCAACCTTGATCATAGATGGGAAAGACCCTACTGATTAAAGCATTGCGCTAATACAAACACCTACATTTCTGTGATCATGAAAGCTTACCTTGATGCTTGATAGATTCAAAAACTTGTCTGTTATAATGTACTGTAGTTGTATACCAAACTTCTGTTGTTATTCTGTTCACTCTAGTTAATAACCCAGACCTGAATTCTATACTCTCTCACCCAATATCAGTACCAAATCTCTCTCTCTCTCTCTCATTTTCTAGTCAGTACAGATGCAAACCAACATTAGTACAAAAGCACTACATCTCTCTTCTGTTCTTGCTCACATCTTATTTTCTCGGGGGTTGGGCTTCGCTGCTGTGTCAACTCTCCTTGTCGTTGGATTGGATCTCGATTCAACAACTGCCCATATGCATATTACTCTTCCCTTCTGTCCACAAAATAGAGAACGTCACATACATCAAACAATTATTCTGCAATGCTGAACAATGCCCAAGCACATGCTCTAGGGCTAAATTTCCAAGTAACACATACATGACAGCAAAATTCAAGAAAATTGAACTGTACCTAGCAACAGAACCGTGGGGCAAATTAACAGCAATCCCTCGGTGACTCGTGCAGTAAACTGAACATCAAAGGATTGTGAAAGCAACCTTTGAAGCTGATTTAAAAATCAAAGCCATATTGACTCGTACAGTAAACTGAACATCTAAAAGGGGATGGTGCTGCTTGGACATAACACAAGCACACCTCATGAGAGAGATATGTCAGTTCTAGTTATTGCTTTTTCCCATACACGAAAAGAAATATTGCATCTACATATGAAAGATAAGATCAACTGCTTTCAGCACATGGATCAAATCAACAACAAGCTATAACAAACTTCAACATAGGCCAGCAGTGAAACAATAGGGGATTTTTTTACCAAAAACAATAACATCAAGCTGCTACTTGCCCCATGGCTTGTAGAATTAATTAGGAACTTGATTCATACCTACTGCAGACGAACAAGAAGCAGTGCACGGGCATGGAGGTGGCAGAGCTTCTCCTTCCTCTTTTCCTCCTGCTCCATTCTTTTTCCACATCCGAGGAACAACATCCACGTACCAAGAAATGACCCTGGCATGAAACCCTAGCCACCACAATGTGCAGCCGAGAAAGCCAAGAAAACGACCCTGGTTAATTGTCCAACAGAAAATATCAAGGAATGATGGAGAGGGGAATTTGGTAGTGCAAGAGAGGGCGATTTTATACCTACTCTGTTGACCCCGACTGCCGAAGAACACCGCCATGGTGGCATCGAGCAACCACGCGTCGCAGGACCAGAGGTGGAAGGCGAGGAGGACCAGCGCCCAGGTGACGGCGGAGACGACGAGAAGCCGCGGCCGCGCCGACCCCCTGGGCCACGCCGCCCGCGCCGCGTCCCATACGCCGTCGCCTTTGCCTCGCCTCGCCATTCCTGCTTCCCTCCCGCGTGAGCCGGGGACGG
>NC_041382.1:739006757-739062083 GCF_002162155.2 Triticum dicoccoides
AGGAGGCCGGGCGCCAACAGGGAAGGAGGAAGCAGCGGGAGCGGGCTCGGGCCTAGGGTTTGGAAGGAGAGAGAGAGGTGAGGCGGGAGGAAGAGGAAGGGGGCGGCGCGAGTGCGGCTGTGCGGGAGGAGCGACGGCTAGGTCTCCTCTCCACAAGAGCGCCCCCCTTTTATACCATAGGACGTGAAATGACGAAAATGCCCTTGTGGGGGCACCGATTTTACGGGCGGTGGCAGCGCGGTTTGGACACTGTTTCGATCCACAATGTCGCGCTTTTAACCAACGGCCGCTGTCATCCCGAAGCGAGATCCGACGGCCGAAATCCAATCAAGCAAGAGATCCAACGGCCAGGAGCTCCAAATCGCTGAGGAGGCTGGGGTGCTCCCAGTATGTATCTTACGCGATTCGTTCGCCGATGTTTATGGTCGTAGTTGGTACGGCCACCGGCCATCACAACTATATGGATAGAAGCAACGACGAATTGTAAAAACATTGTGTATAAATTTTCGCACGAGTTTTCCATTACTTTGCACCAGATTAAGCACATTTATTTGTAAATTTGCATGAGGGCCTTCACACAATATGTGCAAGTCCTGAAGGAAAATATCATACTTATTGTATAATATGAAATGAATATATACATGGTACTGTTACACAGTTTGATTTTCAAAAAGTCTTACAAGTTGTATTTAAAAAAATGAAGTATTTTAGTGATAAATTTGATCAAGTTCTGAACATATTTTTAATGATATGAAAAATGTGCAATATTTTTTATTCATGATTATTCAACAAATATTCGTTTTGAATTGGTTGGGGTGCACCAGGCCCTAGGGCAACGCTAGGGCGATACACGAGGAGCCATGTAGAAAGCTACATGTGCAGTCCTCCCCCACAAAAAATAATTCAACATTGTGTGGACATGAGAATTCACATATCAAATATTAAACTGATTTTCGTCGATGATGAGGCGCCTACTGTGACTTCGTAAATCTCAAGATAATATGCCGGCTCAGTCTCTCTGCTCATAGAGGTAAGGTGTAAGTGTGTGCGTTCATAGGGATAGGGGTGAGTGTATACGCGTATGTATGAGCGTTTGGTTCTGTACTTGTTCAAAAAAAATATTACACTGATAAGAATAGATACTACACTTGATTTTAGCCAAAAGGTCAAGAAAAATATGATTTATTTTGAAGCCTGCCCCTCCTTTTGTATCCTCGTCTACCGGTTTGTATGCCATCGTCAGGCAATGTGGTACTAATAATACGGACCGGGTACTAAATGGTAATCGTGTGGGTTTGTTTAGACAAACTCCAAAGCTTTTTATTGTGTCATCACAATGTTTACACAAACGAAAGAAAATCCATCCGGCTGGCCTAACCATACATTTCGGTCAGCTGGTACGGATAAAGCATGATTCGCGAGCTTGTGAGCTTCGACATTCAAGCTTCTAAACTCGTGACTAATATTACAAGACTGAAAAGCAGACCTATGGTCCGTGATTTTATGTATTATTGCTCCATATGTTGTGGCACTTCTGTCTTGGATGTCCTGGACCACCACAGAAGAGATTTGTATCTTCCTCTCATAAAGGTCATCAGCAAGTGCTAATGCTTGCTCGAGGCTCCAAGAAAAAGGCCTGCTCGATCTCGGCAAATAGCTCCCACAGCTCCGTAGTTTCCTCCTCTTCCGGCCGCAGCGTCAACATTAATCTTCGCTGTACCTGGTGGAGGCGCAATCGAGTGCGTAGGCCGGATAGCATGTGAACTCGCCCAATGGGTTGTTTGTGGTCGTATAGCATTGAGGTCTCGTATGTAGGACTGAACAAAAACATGAATGGCGAAAGGGCTCTCGTAAATCTGTTCACTTGGTGAAATGGCGAAAGGTGGCACTGATTGAGATCAGATGTCCATCTTGATCTATACATGATGTATCCTCACTTCATCTCCGATCTCTTCTTTGCTGGCTGTAGTATCTTCGGGTCTAGTTTATTTCTCTTTAAAGTAGCTGCCGTAGTTTCATTTGAGGCTCAGGCTGTTCTTTGCTGGGGCAGCGTGTGTGCTGTATATCCCCTCGCGTACTTGTAACTTGATGGTGGACCTGTGTGGTTTCGTTTGTTCAATACAAATGGAGCCGGGGCTTCGAGCCCTTTTCCTTTAAAAAAAAAATCTGTTCATGGATAGCCTTTCTTTCGTGCCCCCCACAGAGCCCATAGGGTGACCACAAACCTGGTAAATTCCTCTTGTGGCAGAGACTTGTGCATAGAAAAAAGCCATGACTTTGCATTGTCATTGACATTTAGGCTCAGCTGATCTAAAACTTCCTCAAAAGATAGAGCCCATGTACTCCTTGACATAGAACAGCTCAGAAGCGCATGTCTCCAAGTATCTTCAGCCCCACACAAGCAGCATGAGCTGGTCGTGGACATATTACGCCGATTAAGGAGGGCCGTCGTCGGTATAGAATGCTGCGCTAATCTTCACTAAAAGTTCTTCAGTTTAGAAGGGACGTTACGCACTCGGCAAGCTCTCAGCACGGCCCAACTTAACGGGCTTGTTGTTCGACCAGCTCTCAGCACGGCCCAACTTAATTAACGGAGAATCAGGAGAGCAACTAGTTGACGAGCGCTCCTTCGGAAGCCTCACAACGATCAACGTCACTTGGCGTGCTCTCAGCCGTTCATCACGTGTCGCGCTCTGGACGTTCCTTCTGGATCTTTTTTTTCGCACGCGTTTTCAACTTTTTAAACAGTTTTTTCCAGGTTCTTTGACATTTCGGTTTTCCAGCGGTCTTCCTTAGCTTTTGGATAAAAAAATATTTGATTTTTTTTGCGTGATGAAACGCATTTTCTTTCCCTTTTCTTTCGCGAGAGTCACGGCTTTGCTTTCGCGAGGGCACAGTTTTGCTTTCGCGAGAGTCACGGCCGTGTCTCTCGGAAATGAAAAAGAAAACACGTTTTCTGTTCTTTTTTTCTTTCGCAAGAGTCACGGTTTTGCTTTCGTGAGAGGCACGGTTTTGCATTCGCGAGAGTCACGGCCGTGCCTTTTGGAAACAGAAAAAAAATGTGTTTTCTGTTTTTTTCCTTTCGCGAGAGGCATGGTTGTGCTTTCGCGGGAGTCATGGTCGTGCCTCTCGGAAACGGAAAAACACACGTTTTCTTTTTTTTTTCATGAGTCACGGGTTTGCTTCCGCGAGAGGCACGGTTGTGTGCTTTCGCGAGAGTCACGGGTTTGCTTCAGCGAGAGGCACGGTTGTGATTTCGTGAGAGGCACAGACGTGCCTCTTTCAAAAAGGGAAAAAATCCGTGCTCCCGATTCAGTTTTTTCGTTTGATTTTTTCGTGAAAAAAGTTCGTCAAAATCTATCAACATAGGATCTAGTTTTAAAGAACACGGCGCGGGGAATACAACGGTGAAAGCGATTCGAAATTTGGACGCACGGTTAAAGAGATAAAACGTTTTGAATAAACAGATGTACGAAAAAAGGGAAAACTTCCAGCGCGCCACTTGTCGCAACCTGAGAAGGTTGAAGTGATCTTTGCAATAAGTACTCTTCAATTAGTAATTTCAAAGAATTAAAGGCCGTAGGACTTCTCAGAAGAAGAAAAAAGCCGTAGGGAAAAAAACACGGAGGGAACGTAAGCATTGCTGCGCTGCATTGCACTGCAGGCTGCGTTGTGTGAAGTGCTTACCATTTCATCGCGCACTAGACTGACTAGTGCTCAGAATGTAGAGGCCCAGCGATGTAATATATAGATAAAAAAGAGTCCACATGACAATGACAGATATGTCTGGTATTCTAGTTTAGATTAGATAATTGTGACATACTCCTAAAAAAAAGATAATTGTGACATAGGATATGGACCTGGTTATGGGAGCAAGTCGAAGGAGAAAGAGGAAGGCTCAGGTTGGCCCTTGCTAGGGTACTCCAGGTTCAGTTTGGTGCTCTGGTCACGGATACCCAGCCCCCTTCTCCAAGATGTCTCCTAAACCGGGAGAGACTAGTATAGAATCTGAGCTTCCATTGCAAAAATAGAAAAAAGTAACATGGGCCGTCGGATCAGAAATCGATGGCACATATTCTGGGTGTGGGATCTGTACTCACGGTCACAAAATTTTGTTCAAAAAGGTCCCCCGATTCTGATTAATTCTGTGCAAACATCTGAACCCTCTCGCACATCTCCCTTCTATTTGCCGACTGCGGCGGTGATCCAGATCCGGCGGGAGGCCGCTGACGTGCGTGGCCCCTCCCCCAACTACTCCGCCACCTAGCCATCTGGATCCACATCCTAGGCACCCGACGTCACGCTCCACATCATCATCCAGGGCCTAGCCACCTTCGCCATGGTCTCCTAGTCCTCCACTGGAGCACTACCCGACCTTCACCGTGCTGGACTACGGCGGGTTGGTGACTGGGCGGAGACCCGCAGCACGGACGTGTTCGAGATGACTCAGCTCGACGGCTCGACGGCCGCACGTGCCAGGTCTTCTTCCTCAGCCCGACGGTGAGAGATTCGTTCTGAGACGAAGCTTATGTTCGTTGGATTCCTATTTTATCAACATTTTTGGAGTTTTAATTGTTAACTTGCTATCTAGGTGTCTATGCTTGATCTATACGCTCCGGATCCAGCAATAGCACGTTGATTAGTGCATGACTTAGTTGTGGTAATGTATATTGCTACTGGCTGATGACAAGCTTGGCGAACTTGCCCAGTCTAGGGGCTAAATAAACTGAAACACTTATAGAGTTCTTTTGGTGTTTTTTCCCTTCTCCGTAGCAAGACATTGGTTTCATACAAAGGAAATCAGAGAGGGGAGCTCTCTTTTTCTTCAAAAAGAAGCTGTGATATTGTATCAAAAAACACACTGGTCTGAAGATTACACAAAGTAAAATTGACCATCATAACCATCTTAAATAATTCTCAAACTCTTGATTTTCTATGCAGAAAGCTAATATGTATCAACTACCAATACTTCACATAATAGATACTCATCCACTTTTATTAGTCAAGTCTTGATCTTGGTCAAGTACAATTAATGTTATTACTCTGGTGAAAACTGTCATGGATGTTCTAATTCTGACAAACAATTAGTCTTATTGCGATGTATGAGCTGCGAATATATTTTGCCATATGGTATTCTTGTGCTTTTCTCTTCACTAGTTTGCCATACGTTTTTGTGATGCAGCACTCTAACCAGGCTCCTATCATTTATGGTGAGATGCTACTTTTTCCTCATCTACGAGTTAGCAAAAGAACTTAGCATCCATTCTTAATTGTGGAACACACACATGATTAGGACATGAACTGTTGTTCAAGCCTAGAAATTTGTGTTATAAATACTTTTTAAGCATTACACCACTGCTGCAGGTATTTCTATTTTTGCACTGGAAGCTCAGATTCTATACTAGTCAGTCCCGGGTGATTGGTGAGGCGCAGGAGGCCACAACCTCTCTTTTTTCATGTTTTTTTTGTTTTCGTCCCTTTTTTACTTTTGTTATACTTTCAAATGTTATACATAAATATATTACAAAAAAACACTTTACATGTTAAATGTATATAGAAAATACTTCTGATGTATACAAAAAATATACATTATGTGTGAAAAAAGTTGTGTAGGTACCGCTCATTCCGAGGGTTGTGCGAATCAAAAGGACCATATTGAAAAATATCTTAATCAAGTACTTTAAAAAGCGTTAATCCAGTATTTGAAAAATTACCACATGACACATGTGGTAAGCGATCCAAAAAAATCAAAAAAAAGTATTTGAAAAATGTTAAATGTATATAGAAAAATTGTTGACCATGCATTCAAAAAATGTTAAACTTTTACCTGAAAAATGTTAATCCAGCATTTGAGAAATGTTAAATGTATTTATATAAAAATGTTGACCATGTATTCAAAAAATGTTAAACATGTAATTGAAAAAATGGGGAAAAGCATACCTTCAGCCGGTGGATCAAACGCGAGCGATCCGCCGCCTCCTCTGTATGACGCGTGTCCTTTGTGTTTCCTCTTTTGTATTTTTTCCTACAACATCATGTGTGCTGCAAATTGTTTTTCGCAACAACACCCATGTTGCAAAAAACTGAAGACGGAAAAAATTGTAAATATTTTCTACAACATCATTGAAAGGACATGCGGTGCCCCCATGTGTGGTTTTGGTAATTGATGACAATCTCTATGGACTAACGGTTGCCTTGAGTTATATTTGAAGCATTTGTCCATAGGATTGTCTTGAAGTCCATGTGTTGGTTTTAAGGAGTTTATGAGATGGCCAAAGTGCTTTTCAAGGAATTATCCAAAGATTGGCCATGTGTGAGTTGAGATGGCCAAAGTGCTTTTCAAGGAATTATCCAAAGATTGGTCATGTGTGAGTTGAGATGGCCAAAGTGCTTTTCAAGGAATTATCCAAAGATTGGTCATGTGTGAGTTGAGCTTATTGCAAGCATGTCTTGAAGAAGAAGATTGTGTGATCATTCATGTTTATCTTCAAGACATCATCCAAATGAAGAGAGTTGGAAAGATTCAATGTTGATCAAGACTAAGTCAAGAGTGAATCAAGTTGATCAACTCACAAAGCGTAGAAGAAGTACCGAGAGGGATCAAGTGATCCCATGGTATGGT
The DNA here is from genome assembly GCF_002162155.2 of Triticum dicoccoides. Classification (NCBI taxonomy): domain Eukaryota; kingdom Viridiplantae; phylum Streptophyta; class Magnoliopsida; order Poales; family Poaceae; genus Triticum; species Triticum dicoccoides. The sequence goes on from NC_041382.1 coordinate 739,013,380, forward strand.
AAGCATTGTCCATTACGCTTTGTGTACTAACCCATGGTCTACGTGAGAGTTCTTTGTGGGGTTAGGTATGTTTCCATGGTCTTGCGTCAAGAGGAAGATCTCATACAACCCATGGACGATGACATCAAGTGGTGATCATCATCAAGTTTGCAGTGTGCAAGTTCAAGTGGAGCAACTCGAAGAGTGGCTCACCCATAATGGAGTATGGGGGAGCAATCAAGCTTGAAGCTTGCCGTCCATTGTGGTGTCAATGGAATTTTGAAGATGTGCCAAAGAGTGGCTCACCCATAGTGGAGTATGGGGGAGCAATCAACTAGTCTTCATCGAGCCAACACAATCAAGAAAGGTGGTCCAACTTGAGGAAGTCAAGATCGTCATCATCTAGCTCAAGTGGACCATGTGCAAGGCAAAGGTTTGCCCTTGATAGGTTTTCTATTTTACCGGTCTCATAGTGGTAGTTGGGAGATCGGGTTGTAGGATCGATTGCCGTACTATCAAGGGGGGCTCTCTAGGGAGTAGCTTGATCGTATCATTAGTCAAGAGCTCAAACCATTGCATCCTTGCATCATCTTTCTTGGTTCTTGTTTGGTTCCATTTGTGAGTCTTAGAGCTTATGGTCATCTTGATGACAAGCTTGAGTTCATTGAAAACGGAGTTCGCATGCATCTTCTATGATGTTTTCGGTGTTGGAGGTTTTATCGGTCTTATCCGAGGAAGGGTTCTCACCATTTTATTATGGTCCTTTTCTCATTTGCTTCTTATTGATATTTCTCTCAAGATTGTGTTAGCCCTTGTCATTAGCTTTCCAACAAACTTGGTTTCATTGAATTCGAAGCTTGTATGCGAAAGTTGTGGCTGTTTTGATATTGCCTATTTTACACAGAGAGGTTGTACCGCCCCATGGAGAGGTTGTACCGCTTGACCGGTACAACCGGTGTTTGGAGCGGTTGTACCGCTCCAGAATTGGTCCGGAGGTTGTACCGGTCATGTACCGCTCTACCATCGGACTGGTCTCTGTTGTGGTGCGGTTGTTGGGCGGTTGTGGGCCGGTTGTACCGCTTATTGCCTGTTACCGGTTGTACCGGTGCTCATAGAGGTTGTACCGCTCCTATGTTTTTCTGTACATAACGGGCAGATTCGTGGGGACCTATTTAAGGGGGTCTTCTTCCCCAATGGTTCCCCATCTCTTGAGCTCGTTTTTGCCCCCATTGTTGACCTTCTTTGAGCTTGCTAACTCTCAATCCCTCCATGGATTCTTACTAGTTTTTGAGAGAAAAGAGAGAGGAGATCTAGATCCACATTTACACCAATCACTTTCTCCTCTATGTGAGGGGAACCCCTTGGATCTAGATCTTGGAGTTCTTGGTGTTCTCCTTCTTGTTCTTCCTCTCATTTTCCTCCCTAGCATTAGTTGCTCCGGTGGGATTTGAGAGAGAAGGACTTGGGCACTCCGTGTGCCCTTGCCATTGCATTTGGTGCATCGGTTTGAGTTCTCCACGGTGATACGTGGAAGTGAAGTTTGAGAAGCTTATTACACTTGGGTGTTTGGGCACCCTAGAGCTTGTTCCTCTTGGGTGCCTTGGCGCCCTAGACGGTTGGTGTTGTTCGGAGCTCAATCATTGTGGTGTAAAGCTCCGGGCAAGCGTCGGGGTCTCCAATTAGGTTGTGGAGATCGCCCCGAGCAATTTGACGGGTACCGGTGACCGCCCCCAAGGGTTGCCAAAGTGTACGGATTCGGTGACCGCCCCCAAGGGTTGCCATTTGTACGGGTTCGGTGACCGCCCTCAAGGGTCCCTTAGTGGAATCACGGCATCTTGCATTGTGCGAGGGCATGAGGAGATTACGGTGGCCCTAGTGGCTTCTTGGGGAGCATTGTGCCTCTCCACCGCTCCAAACGGAGATTAGCATCCGCAAGGGTGTGAACTTCGGGATACATCATCGTCTTCGCATGCCTCGATTATCTCTTACCCGAGCTCTTTACTTATGCACTTTACTTTGTGATAGCCATATTGTTTCTTGTCATATATCTTGCTATCACATAGTTTCTTATCTTGCTTAGCATAAGTTGTTGGTGCACATAGATGAGCCTAGTTGTTTTAGGTTTTGTGCTTGACAAATTAACTGCTAGGTTTATTCCGCATTTGTTCAAGCCTAAATCGTAATTATTTTAAAACGCCTATTCACCCCCCCCCCCTCTAGGCGACATCCACGATCTTTCATTTGGTATCAGAGCCTCGTCTCTCTTTATTAGGCTTTACCGCCTAGAGAGTAAAGATGTCGACTAGGGGATTAGGATTCTCTGACACTCTTAGTTTCGATGGCACAAATTTTGATGTTTGGGTAATTCGCATGCTTAATCTCTTTAGGGTCATGGACCCAAATTTAGAGCGAATTGTAGATATGGGTTTTTCTCCTCCAAAGGATCCCCAAAGATTATCTTTAGAGGATGAGAAAAACTCTTATATCAATGCTCAAGCTTCTAATGTGCTTTTCGATGCTTTGAGCAATGTAGTTATATTACAACTCATGTCGTTCCGGGATGCTCATGAGTTGTGGACGAAGCTTCAAGAAAAATATGGTGTGTCCAAGATTTGTGGGGATGATTGTTCTCCCTCCACCTCTGGTTGTATAGTCTTCTCAACTTCTTCTACTTCACCTACATGTGGTTTGCCACAAGGTAATGATATGGTGAGTAGTGTTGGTCATTGCAATGATGATAGTATGCTTATTGTGGATGATCCTTCATCACTATCTTATTGCAATGCTCCTTCTTTGGGCTTTAACACTTCGAGCACTCGAAATGCTTCATATGCTTGTGTTGATAGTCCTTTCATATCATGTAGAAATTGCTTGACTAAATCTCATGATGATATGTTTACTGTGTCTTGTTGCCATGATAAAAATGCATATATTTCCTCGAATTGTTGTGCTAACAATGTAGAGGAAACCCAACACCCCATGGAACAAGATGTGGTCTTGAATGGTCCTTCAACGGATCCTACATCATCATCTATTGCATTTTGTCTTATGGCCAAGGCTTCAAAGGTATCTCCCACTTTGAATCCCAATATATCTTGTGATGATATTGATGATGGCAAGAGTGATGATGATGTTGATTATGATGAAGAGAATGATGATGTTGCCTCCTTAAAAATTAAGGGGGAAATGATTTTTAAAGCTCTTCTTAAGAATAAAATTGCTCGTTCCAACTTCATGGAAATCATGTCTATTGCTATTGAGGGCAAGAAATATATTGATGAGTTGGAATCTCGTCTTGAGGAGCATGAGGTCACCATTGATCAAATGGAAGGTCATGAGCGTGATTACACTAATGAGATTGTGGACCTCTCTCAAGCTCTTGAACTTGAACAAACCACCAAGGAATCTCTTGAGGAGACTTTTGCTCTAGAATTATCTAGAGTGAGGGAATCTCATGATAGAGCTCTTGAGGTGGCCAATGATTTTGAAACTAAAAATGAGGAGCTTGAAGTTGCGCATGCTAAACTCCTTGAGGACTTTGAGCACCTCGAAAATGGCTCAAGGGTCATTAAGGATGAGCTCATCAAACTCACCGAGTCTCATGCTCAACTTAAAGCTTCTTATTCAAAAGAGCTTGCCAAGGTGTCTTCTCCTCTTGTTGCTAATGATGATGCTTGTGCTACTAACTCTATCTCTTGTGAAGCATCCATATTGAAGGAGAATGTTGAGCTTCGGGCTCAACTTGAGTTGCTATCTAGCAATTATGGGAAATTGGAAGAAAACCATGAAAAGCTCTCAAGCTCTCATGATGATCTTCTAGTATCCCATAATGAGCTAAAGATATCTCATGAGGCCATGATTTCTAAGGTAACATCTAGTGAGCCTCATGTGGATACTAGCACTAATTCTAGTCAAAATGCTATATTGCCATGTGCTAGTCCTTGTAATTCATCTACTCACAATGTTGGTACATCTTGTGATGAATTGCTTTCCTTGCCTTGTTGCTCTAACGATGAAGCTTATACTTCCTCTAGTACTTGTGTTGAGACTAACCATGTAGAGGAAATCAAAGAGCTCAAGGCCCAAGTCACTTCTTTGAAGAAAGACTTGGAAAAGAGTCATGAAGGGAAATCCACACTCAACAATATCTTGAGTGTGCAAAAATCCCCCAATGACAAAGATGGACTTGGATTCAACTCCAACAAGAATAAGAAGTCCAAGGTGAACAAAAGGAAGGGCCAAGAACAAGTCAAGAATTCGGCCAAGATTGTTTGCTTCAAGTGCAAAGTAGAAGGGCATCATGTTAGATCTTGCCCATTGAAGAAGAAGCCCATTAGTGACAAGCAACAAGGGAAGCGGCCACAAGTACACTCTCATTCTCAACCTCAAGTTGAAGGAAAGCCTCTTCCCAAGAAGACTCAAGCTTATGCTTCTCAAGTTGAGAAATCAAGTGAGAAGAAAGTGAAGAGTGGAAGTTGCTACCTATGTCGCGAGAAAGGTCACCTCGCTTCTTCATGCACTAGTGGTAACTTATCCAACCCAATTATTACTGATGATATCTATTCTCTTGGGAAGGATAAGGTTGGCAATGTGGTTGCCAAGTTTGTTGGTACTCAAAGTGGTTTGAAGCAAAGAACCATTTGGGTAGCCAAGCCTATTGTGACTAACCACTTAGGACCCAACTTGGTTGGGGACCAACAAGCTCAAACTTGATCAATAGGTGATGTTGGAGGTCATTGGAGACTTGGCTACATTATGAAGAATTAAGGGTACTTCATCATTCTTATTGTCTCAAGCCAAGTCAATTGAATCATCAAGATTATATCTTATATCCAATGTGCCTCCTTGCGGTAACTTGTACCTCAATTGCTTACATTGAAAGTTACTTGCCCCCTTGCATGTTTTGGTTTTGTTCCTTGCATGTGTTTGTATATGTTGTGCTTCCAACTTGATTATCTTGAGCAATCAAGTATGTGTGTGTTGGTTTGCACATCATGTACGTGTGTGTCATGCATTGAGCCTTTTGCATCTTGTTTATTTCTTAGTTGGCTCTTGTGAGAGATTAATGGGATATCCCATTATGGGGGAGTGATGTGCTTTGTGCACTTCACAATCCTATAAAGGTGGGTACATGGGGAATACCACTTAGTATTGATATTGCAAGCTTATCTAGTCACTATGTGGTATGTCTTCTCATGAGAAATTCAAATTCTAAATAGTCCATTAATTATCTCTTGTTGGATCCTTTAATTGCCTCTTGTCTATCTTTAATTGGTATCACATTATGGGGGAGTAATATGCTATGTGTATATTACTAGCCTAGAAAATGTGTACATTTGAGATATTGTCATCTAGAGTTGATATTGTAAATTATCTTGTTCCTAGGTGGCATGTTAGCTCTACAAGTTGCAATTTGCTTTTTGTATGGTGTGAAGATGATGTCGGATATCCTTGCTATCTACCACTGGGAATTATTTCCATTTACTTCTTGTCTTTTGACAATTTGTACTCACTTTTATGGTAGAATTTATTGATCATCTTTACATTGGCTTTTGTTTTTATTTGCCATTTCTCTTGCCAAGGATTGTATCATCTCCCTTTGTCTTCCATACCACTTGTGGATCTTGTTTAGTGTTTTCTAGATATAGTGAAAGTGGTGATCCCACCTTATGCATTTTGTATTCAAATGCAAATTCTCTCAATGCACTAGTCTTGGGGGAGCTATCCTATTTTCTATAAAACACTCGTCTTGCGATCCTTATCAAGTGTGTGTTGGTGGAAGGCAAGCTGTTTTCATTTTGGTACTTTGTGCCATCATGAAACTTTGTAGAGAGCTTGGTTTGTTTGGAACCATCCTCTCTTTTGGGAGTTTGATACCTTTTTTTTGAGTGTATCAATGGATATCTCATTCCTTGATGTATCTCTTATGGATATCCTCCAAGTGATGTTTTATTCATTTGGTATCTTTTCTTCACTTGGTTTTTCTTTGTCATTTGGTATCGGTTCTTGAAAGTCTTGAGCGTGCATATTAACTTCATGTAGTATCTTTGGCATGCTTTCTTTCTTCGACCCAATATATAGGGGAAACTCCACCAAGTCTCAAATTGTATGAGATGTGCATGAATTTCATTTCCTTTTCTATATGCACATATTTATGTGGAGTTTGTCCTATGTATTGTTGGTGTTTCTAACTCTTTGGTCCCAATGAGTTTGGGTACCATTTTGTTTGTGTTGTTGTTCTAGGAACAATTGGAGATACATTGGATGCTCGGCTCACTCACAAGGAAGGTGTTGTCATCATGTGCTTATTGGAGTCGAGCTAGGATGATCAATGAACTACTATCTACCTTCAATTGGTATCTACTACATACTTCCAATGTTAACTCGGTAACAACTATCTTCATATTCTTCATGCACACATTTCTTGCATCAACCTTGTGTAGGTTGTACCATGGCATGTTATTCATTCATTCTTGTGATACGTGTTCCCTTTCTCAAAGCATCCCAACAATGATCTCTTGTTGCTAGTTGTGATGTCTGATGGGTGTGTGGTAGGAATTCTTTTATATACAACAAGACCATATCTAGCCATGTGCTATGCTTCCAAGCAAATATCTTATTGGTATATGTATGACCTCCCTTTGGATATCTTGTTCCTCGTGTTGTAACTATTTCGGGTGTACATCCTTCTTTGTAGATATATATCATCATGATTTCGTCTACCTAGAATCTTATACACTTGAGATAAGTTGCATATCTAGTTGATATCCTTTCTTTCACGTCCACCTTGTCTTTCTTATGTTATTTCTTTGGTGGCTCTGTGAAAGCTTTTGCCTTGAGTGCGTGTCTTCTATCGTTGCATCTTGATGCACTCTTGTGTGGTGAAGATTATTTTCCTCATGCTTATCTTTACGAGGCTTCTACCATCTTAATTGGTATCCCTCGTCTTGATGAGGCTTTCATCTTCTATCTTCACGATGGGTTGTCACAAGCATATGTTCTTTATATCCTTATTAGTAAGCTTGTGAACCCATTTGTAGTTGTGTGTGGGAATGATAGGCCTTGCACCGTGTGCCTCATTCTTTCAAGACTTTATTGATGCTTAATGCTCATCCGTACTTTAGTCTTCTCAAGTGTTTTGCCTTGACTCACACACATCATTTTTGTTGATCCCTTTCTTAAGTTGCCTCTTTTACTTGTTGCTCAACCATGTGTTTGTTGCAAGTACTAGGTTTTGTTTCCTATATGCTCACTTGCACTTGTTGTAAGTTTCTATTGATTTTGGGGGAGCTGTGATCCTATTTTGTGCACTTTGTATCCAAATACAAAAATTCTTATGTGTGCACAAATCATGGGGAGCTTCTCTAGTTTCTTTAGAATACTCCTTTGCTCATATCATAATATCCTTTATTCATGTAGCTCGTAGGATCTTTGGTCTAGTTGGTTCAATTGATACCCGTTGATTGCTTGCTTCAATTGGTACCTTTTGATTGCTTGATTGCTTGTGTCTCTCTTTGTTATGTCCTTGTGGCATATCATTCCTTTAGCAATCTTGGTGCCTCAATATAGTTGGTCTTCCTCCAAGTATTACCATTGGATATGTGTATTGCATTCCACTCTCTTGTTGAGAAATACACAACTTATGGTGGAACATAATTTATATTGGCCTTCTAAGCTTTTCGCCCATTTTGGCAATCGATGCCAATGGGGGAGAAGTTTCAGAGAGTTTTGTGGATAAGTTTAGAGAGTTTTTTTCTTCTTGCTTTGGTTTTGTACCTAAGCATTTGCATCTCATACACATGCATTGTTGGTTGTTGCGTTGCATGGTGATAAATAATTCCTTATATAAACTCTCTTGAAAGTGATTGTCATCAATTACCAAAATGGGGCAGATTGAAAGGACATGCGGTGCCCCCATGTGTGGTTTTGGTAATTGATGACAATCTCTATGGACTAACGGTTGCCTTGAGTTATATTTGAAGCATTTGTCCATAGGATTGTCTTGAAGTCCATGTGTTGGTTTCAAGGAGTTTATGAGATGGCCAAAGTGCTTTTCAAGGAATTATCCAAAGATTGGCCATGTGTGAGTTGAGATGGCCAAATTGCTTTTCAAGGAATTATCCAAAGATTGGTCATGTGTGAGTTGAGATGGCCAAAGTGCTTTTCAAGGAATTATCCAAAGATTGGTCATGTGTGAGTTGAGCTTATTGCAAGCATGTCTTGAAGAAGAAGATTGTGTGATCATTCATGTTTACCTTCAAGACATCATCCAAATGAAGAGAGTTGGAAAGATTCAATGTTGATCAAGACTAAGTCAAGAGTGAATCAAGTTGATCAACTCACAAAGCGTAGAAGAAGTACCGAGAGGGATCAAGTGATCCCATGGTATGGTAAGCATTGTCCATTACGCTTTGTGTACTAACCCATGGTCTACGTGAGAGTTCTTTGTGGGGTTAGGTATGTTTCCATGGTCTTGCGTCAAGAGGAACATCTCATACAACCCATGGACGATGACATCAAGTGGTGATCGTCATCAAGTTTGCAGTGTGCAAGTTCAAGTGGAGCAACTCGAAGAGTGGCTCACCCATAATGGAGTATGGGGGAGCAATCAAGCTTGAAGCTTGCCGTCCATTGTGGTGTCAATGGAATTTTGAAGATGTGCCAAAGAGTGGCTCACCCATAATGGAGTATGGGGGAGCAATCAACTAGTCTTCATCGAGCCAACACAATCAAGAAAGGTGGTCCAACTTGAGGAAGTCAAGATCGTCATCATCTAGCTCAAGTGGACTACGTGCAAGGCAAAGGTTTGCCCTTGATAGGTTTTCTATTTTACCGGTCTCATAGTGGTAGTTGGGAGACCGGGTTGTAGGATCGATTGTCGTACTATCAAGGGGGGCTCTCTAGGGAGTAGCTTGATCGTAGCATTAGTCGAGAGCTCAAACCATTGCATCCTTGCATCATCTTTCTTGGTTCTTGTTTGGTTCCATTTGTGAGTCTTAGAGCTTATGGTCATCTTGATGACAAGCTTGAGTTAATTGAAAACGGAGTTCGCATGCATCTTCTATGATGTTTTCGGTGTTGGAGGTTTTACCGGTCTTATCCGAGGAAGGGTTCTCACCATTTTATTATGGTCCTTTTCTCATTTGCTTCTTATTGATATTTCTCTCAAGATTGTGTTAGCCCTTGTCATTAGCTTTCCAACAAACTTGGTTTCATTGAATTTGGAGCTCGTATGCGAAAGTTGTGGCTGTTTTGATATTGCCTGTTTTACACAGAGAGGTTGTACCGCCCCATGAAGAGGTTGTACCGCTTGACCGGTACAACCGGTGTTTGGAGCGGTTGTACCGCTCCAGAATTGGTCCGGAGGTTGTACCGGTCATGTGCCGCTCTACCACCGGACTGGTCTCTGTTGTGGTGTTGTTGGGCGGTTGTGGGCCGGTTGTACCGCTTACTGCCTGTTACCGGTTGTACCGGTGCTTATAGAGGTTGTACCGCTCCTATGTTTTTCTGTACATAACAGGCAGATTCATGGGGACCTATTTAAGGGGGTCTTCTTCCCCAATGGTTCCCCATCTCTTGAGCTCGTTTTTGCCCCCATTGTTGACCTTCTTTGAGCTTGCTAACTCTCAATCCCTTCATGGATTCTTACTAGTTTTTGAGAAAAAAGAGAGAGGAGATCTAGATCCACATTTCCACCAATCACTTTCTCCTCTATGTGAGGGGAACCCCTTGGATCTAGATCTTGGAGTTCTTGGTGTTCTCCTTCTTGTTCTTCCTCTCATTTTCCTCCCTAGCATTAGTTGCTCCGGTGGGATTTGAGAGAGAAGGACTTGGGCACTCCGTGTGCCCTTGCCATTGCATTTGGTGCATCGGTTTGAGTTCTCCACGGTGATACGTGGAAGTGAAGTTTGAGAAGCTTATTACTCTTGGGTGTTTGGGCACCCTAGAGCTTGTTCCTCTTGGGTGCCTTGGCGCCCTAGACGGTTGGTGTTGTTCGGAGCTCAATCATTGTGGTGTAAAGCTCCGGGCAAGCGTCGGGGTCTCCAATTAGGTTGTGGAGATCGCCCCAAGCAATTTGACGGGTACCGGTGACCGCCCCCAAGGGTTGCCAAAGTGTACGGGTTCGGTGACCGCCCCCAAGGGTTGCCATTTGTACGGGTTCGGTGACCGCCCTCAAGGGTCCCTTAGTGGAATCACAACATCTTGCATTGTGCGAGGGCGTGAGGAGATTACGGTGGCCCTAGTGGCTTCTTGGGGAGCATTGTGCCTCCACACCGCTCCAAACGGAGATTAGCATCCGCAAGAGTGTGAACTTCGGGATACATCATCGTCTCCGCGTGCCTCGGTTATCTCTTACCCGAGCCTTTTACTTATGCACTTTACTTTGTGATAGCCATATTATTTCTTGTCATATATCTTGCTATCACATAGTTGCTTATCTTGCTTAGCATAAGTTGTTGGTGCACATAGGTGAGCCTAGTTGTTTTAGGTTTTGTGCTTGACAAATTAACCGCTAGGTTTATTCCGCATTTGTTCAAGCCTAAATCGTAATTATTTTAAAACGCCTATTCACCCCCCCCCCTCTAGGCGACATCCACGATCTTTCAATCATTTATGTTGCAACTTTTTTCACAACAATACCCATGTTGCAAAAATAGTGAAAAAAATCGGCAACGTCACCTATGTTGTAAAAGGCTTTTGCAACATAAGCTTTGTTGCAAAGAATTATGCAAGACAATCATTGTTGCAATGACGAGGACAGTGTTGGACACTAGATCTAACAACTATCAAGGCGATGGATCTTTAAAAAGGATCTGCCGACCGGTGTGTAGACATTGTTGCGTCCCTTTTCCCCACTAATGCAACAAAGGCAATGTTGTGGAACACTTTACAACTGACCTTTTGTTCCAGAAACATTGCAACAGAGGTTTTACTGCAAAGCTTTTCGTCTTAACTTTTTTGGAACATGAGTGTTCTTGCGTAAGGACTTCTGCAACACAGATGATGTTGCAGAAATTTTTTTCATCTTAGCTTTTTTTTGCAACATGGATATTGTTGTAGAAAGGCTTTTGTAACACGGATGATGTTGCAGGAAAATTGTCCAAGTGGCAATCTTGGCCAGCTGATTAGAGGTTATGTATTGTCAGATCAAATTCGTATCTGGCGGTTGCGCGTGCGGCGGAACTCAAGGCGTGATCGGACGGCAGGTTGTAATCGTTTCCCAGGAAAATGCTTGGCTTCAACCGGTGAATTGTACGCAAGCATCCGACGTCTCTTCCATGTGACGCGTGTCACCGATCCGCTATAGCGAGTTTCTGCAGGAATGTCTTTGTTGCAAAAAGAGGTGTAACAAGACCTTTGTTACAAATAAATTGCAACCAGATCTCTATTGTAAAAATAATAATAGATTGCAACAATACAACTGTTGCAAATTTTTTTTTTGTAATAAGACCTCTGTTGCAAAAAAATTGTAACAAGACCTCTGTTGAAAAAAAATCTACAACTTGACCTCTCTTGTAAAATTTTCTGCAACATGACTTCTGTTGTGGAGTCTACTTGCAACACGCTCTATGTTGCAATGATAGAAGGTGCCGATCGGCGGCTCAATCAACCAGATCCGATGGCTTGCAAGGCGGCGTATCTTTTATAAAGATCTGCCGACCGATGCGTATCAGCGTCCAAAAAATGTAATCAAGCATTTAGAGAGTGTTAAATGTGTATACAATTTTTTTGGCCATGTATTCAGAAAATGTTGATCATGTATTTAAAAAGTGTTAATATTTGTTAGAAAAATATACTAGATATATATACCAAAAATGTGTATAAAAACAGTGAAAGATGAGAGAAAACAAAAAAACTAATAAAACCAAGAAAGAAACAAACAAAACCAAATTAAAACAAAGGAAAAAGGAAAGAAAGAAGAAAAACTAAGAAAAGCGAAGAAAACCAAAAAATAAACAAAAAGTAACCCAAAGAAAAACTGTGATGAAACAAAGAGAATCGGCAAGAACCATGAAATGTAAAAAAACGATAAAAACCAAAGAAAAACAGAGAACCAAAGAAAGCTGTAAAGGAAACAAAAGAAAAGAAAAAAGAAAGGAAGAAAAAAGTATTGGGAAGACAATCCCAGCGAAGGAACACAACGAAATCTAGCGAACAGGAAAAACATTGCATATGGGCTGGACCAATAGCTACATATGGGAGGGAATCCTTCAGCAAGCCCGAACAAACACTCGCGTGTAGTGAGATATAGTCGCTGCGCCGTGGGGTTGCCTGTTGTTGCTTCCCCTAGGACCAGTCAGGAGCCGGCAGACCATGCTAAAAGAATTTTTAGAGTTTTCAACATACTGATCTATATAGACGTATTTTAAAGTGCCTATTCATTAATTTTGCTTTATATGTAGTTCATATTGAAATCTCTAAAAGGTATTATATTTAGAAACGGAGGGAGCACATGATTTTATATACAAGTACATTGTTTAAAGAGACTAAGGGCCCGTTCGGTGATCCTACTAAAATACCATAATCGGGTTATTGGGAGATATAGCCGATTAATTGGTCATCAGCACTCCATATGGGCTGGTCCCAATTGCCTTTCCCTTTCATGTTCATGTTCAAGCTTCTATTTTTCCCTTTTTTCTTTTATTTCTTTTTTCGTTTTCTACTTTATAATTTGCCAACTTTTTGCCATTCAGCTTTTTTCGGTTTCATTTTTTCCCTTTTCTACAATTTTCATGTTAAAACATTTCTGCATAAACTCGTGAACATTTATAAAAATGCATGAAAATATTAAAAAACTACATGACCATTTTTAAAAGACATGAACACGTTTTAAAATTACATGACATTTTTTACAATGCGAGAACAATTTTTTTTTTGAAATTGCTTGGTTTTTTAAAGGAGTGAACACTTTTTAAGCTAGGCCAAGCATTTTTAAAAAAGTGAACTTTATTTTAAGTAGGTGAGCACTTTTTAATTGTCAAATTTCGTTAAATAGGTGAATTCTTTTGAAAATTACATGAACAGGTGTGAACACTTTTAAAACTAGCCAAACAGTTTTTTTAAAGTAGAAGAACACTGCCACAAGAATGGTCGTAGCAACAAACACGAATATGCAAACGAAACATAATATTAAACTTTCAGTTCAAAAAATATACTAGATCTAAAATCGAAGCCAGAGGAAAAAAGCATAGTAGCTGGGGTGGCTGAGCATGCAAACTGTAGCAAAAGCATGCAATATGCCCCCCGCCCCCACCGTGAAAGTAATCAATGCCTAAAACACACATGTAGGAGACTAGCCACCTTTTCGAATCGTGAGGGAAATGAACGACCGACCAACTGCGTGTGCGGCCGCTGCGTTCCACTTCAAAAAAAATCATTTTTCTTTTATTTTGAAGCTAACTTAATATCCTAGAGTGCTAGGAAACATGCAACACTATCAAAGATCTAGTATAGGGGTAGAATATAAGGCTCTTGCATAGGGGAAAACTCAGCTAAAAAAGTAAGCGGGGGCACAATTCTCGGGCTAACTAGGACCTATCTAGTAAAACATTGCGCTATTAAGCTAGAAATGTAGAAATTCACTGGGCCTAGGCCCCTGGTTGGCCCAACATAGGTTGAGCTTGCTTACAACAGTATCTCAGAGCCCTAGGACGAGGAGGAGGACCTCAAAGAGGGACGCGACACCTGCGAGAATCACCATGATCGACATCAAAGCGCGGAGCTTTCTCTCGCTAACTCGCACGCACCACAACGAGGCACCTAGGCCACCGAGTCCACCCCGAGGGAAGGCCTGCAATGGCAAAGTCAAGACCTCCAAATCCAGTTCTTAGCTACACCACTATCGTCAGCAGTGACCTGGACAGGACCACTCGCCGCCACTACCCCCGCCACCTGCACAACTAAGGAAAATAGCCACATCCGCCGCCACGATGCTCGCAGGAGAGCCGGTCATGCAACCTGATGTCCAGGGCCGCCAACCTGACGTTCGAAACCACCCTTACCTGCTTCCTACCGGAAGGTGTACTGCTGACATGCAGTATGTCACCCCCACACCGAGTCAGCCCTCCATGGCAGCCCTCAGAGTCAGACCGACCGCAGCAACATCTTGCACTTATGTAAAGGCGCGGGAAGAGGAGCGGATGAACGAGGAAAGATGGAGGAAGGAAGAGGAAGGAGTGCCTTGCAACCACGAGTCAGGCGTCGACAATGACGGTGAGGGGAGGCGGGTAGAGCTGTGGTGGCGGCGGTGGGGAAACCATGTTCCCTCGAGCGGCTACACACACACACGGAGAGAGAGAGAGAGAGAGAGAGAGAGAGAGAGAGAGAGAGCAACGACTGGTCAAACCCGTGCTTAGCCATGCAGAACCACGTCATATTCGCCGAGGGAAAAAAGATGTCTTGTGTGAATGGTTGAGGCTGCAAGATGTCTTGTTAGGGAGCTCGAATAGCCAAGGGATCAAAAATAAACTCTTCTCAACAAGCTATAATAATATCTCTTTGGTTCTTTGTTTTGAACAAATATGTAAAGGCGCGGGAAGAGGAGCCGGATGAACGAGGAAAGTTGGAGGAAGGAAGAGCAAGGAGTGCCTTGGAACCACGAGTCAGGCGTCAACAATGACGGCGAGGGGAGGCGGGTAGAGCTGTGGTGGCGACGGTGGGGAAACCATGTTCCCTCGAGCGGCTACACACACACACACACACACAGAGAGAGAGAGAGAGAGAGAGAGAGAGAGAGAGGGAGAGCAACGACTAGTCAAAACCATGCTTACCCATGCGGAACCACGTCATATTCGTCGAGGGAAGAAAGATGTCTTGTGTGAATGGTTGAGGCTGCAAGATGTCTTGTTAGGGAGGTTGAATAGCTGAGGGATCAAAAATAAACTTTTCTCAATAAACTATAATAATATCTCTTTGATTTTTTGTTTTGAACAAAAATGTGAGCACCTGTGTCAAGTCTAGAACTTGAATTCTAATGGATTGGTTCGAACAAAAAAACTAACCAATTGAGTTACGCTCAATTCGCAATATCTCCCTAGTTTGTAAATACAATGCTAGTACGTGGCAATACCACATCAAGTCAACCCTTTGCAGAGCAATTTATTTCGTTCACATATTCGACGGTTGACACGATTAATTAGTGTATATATCGTCTCGAAACAAGCTAATGTATCCTATGAAGAGCATCTCGTCGATCGTGCCATCCATCCATCTCCAAAGAAAACAAAAAAGGCATCCAAATGAGCTGCGAGTCTAATCTAAACACGACGTCAACTCATGACTTCCACGAGATTCCAAATGTCACCTCGTAATTTACCTCGTCCATGATTGCTTACAATCATTGCATAAAATGGACAGCTTGTATATATGCTCACAAGGTCTCAGATGAGTTGCTATGCGCCTAGCCCTGGCTTGTACCTGGCCACCAATCCAATGGACACCAGTGTCGTGATCGTGTCGCTCATGTTTCTTCAGCTCCTAGTGACAGCACTGGCCGCTCCGATCGCCTTGCCTGGCTGCCCGGAGACCTGCGGCGACGTCACCGTGCCCTACCCATTCGGCACCCGCAAGGGCTGCTTCCGCCAGGGCTTCGACCTCACCTGCGACGGGACGCGCCATCCACCAAAGCTGTCCCTGGGCGGTGACCATGGCGCGGAGGTGGTCGGCATCTCTTTGCCGGACGGCACGGTGCGGATCCGCACCAGGATTCTCGACACGAGCTCCCTCCAGCAGCTCAACGGCACATGGTCCGCCGGCCTGCGGCCCGGCGGGCCCCTGGCGCTGTCGGCCAGGCACAACCGCTTCGTCGCCATGGGATGCAACCTCCTCGCCAACCTCGTGGCGCACGACACGTTATACTCCGCCAGCGACCGCATCGGCGTCTGCGCGGCGCTCTGCGTGTCCCGCTCCGCGCTGCCGCCGCCGAGGGACGCCTCCTCCGCCTCCTGCTCCGGCGTCGGCTGCTGCCAGACGCCCGTCGCGCGGGGCCTCTCGTCCTACACCATCCAGCTCAACGACCTAGCCCAGCGACCTGCCGCTGCCGCTGCCTCTCCACTACTAGTGCACGCGGCAGCGTTCATCGCTGACCAGAGGTGGTTCAGGGGCCAGCAGGACGCGCTGAAGAAGAAGTTCCTCGACGATCCGCGGAAGCTGGTCGATTCGACGGTGGTTCTGACGGTGTTGGAATGGTCGCTCCACGTGGACGCCGATCAGGATATGTTCCTGTATGATCCCGGTGTCTCCCAGTGGAAGAGATGCATCAGCGTTAACAGCGTCATTGTTGATGCCGTCAATGGAAATGTTTTCGACAGAGCACGGTGCAACTGCTCAAGAGGTTACGAGGGGAACCCCTACATCGCCGATGGATGCCAAGGTACCCTGTTTTTCTACCAATATTACAGTAAATGCTAAAAATTGAAGAAAAAAATCATGGTACCTTTTCCCCATAAATAAAAAAGTGAAGACAAAAATATCATACTTAATTGACTAGTTAGAAATTAACATCGGATAAAAAAACTGAAACAATAATGGTCGGTTATAAAACTAAAATTTACGCCAACATTATGGGTGAATCCAGTGTGCCGTGCCCTCTCAAAAAATGCAACGCTATTTTTTTTATCTCGTAGTAGTTAGTCTAATCACGTGTGTATTATAGGGTTAGAATGGCACTGACAATGTTTTAGGGTTATATGCATGGCATTTCTATTGTGAGAGATGAGGTTGGCACCCCCTTGATCAAGCCTAGGTCCGCCACTCTTTGATAGATTCAGGAAAAGAACAAGGTTCTTGTATAATTGAATACCCCATATATGTCTGAAATATAGTGCGTATTAGATTTTCAAATCAAACCTTCTGAACTTTGACCAAATTTATGGAGAACTTATTAACATCCAGAATACCATAACAACACCATTAGATTCATCATGACATATATTTTACCTATATAATAT
Organism: Triticum dicoccoides; assembly: GCF_002162155.2. Lineage (NCBI taxonomy): Eukaryota > Viridiplantae > Streptophyta > Magnoliopsida > Poales > Poaceae > Triticum > Triticum dicoccoides. Next base: position 739,030,308 of record NC_041382.1, read on the forward strand.
CAAAATACACTGTATCTATCATAGCTTGCCACAGAACTAGTTAAGAGTCACTAAATTTTTAACGGTTTAAAAGTTATCAATATATATATATCGTCTTATCTATAAACTTAATCAAAGTTTAGGAAATTTAAACTTTTGCAAAAACAAATGCACACTCTATTAAAGGAAAATTGTATATTTTTAAGCTATCAGCCAAATGTGCACAAGCTGGGCTAACTCTACTTTCTTTAGTTCCACATAATCTAGCCATCCCTATATGTGAACTAAGATCTTGTTAAATGAAGCAGACAATCAAACCGTTCATTGCGGTTCATTGGACACCCAATGGTTGAAATTAAATTCCCAGGAAATGAGAGGCATATGAGTGGATTACATGGGAATTTGGAGGCCCCAATCCAATGGTCCAAAGGGCTTCCATAGGAACAGGTTCTTAGGATACAAATCATCCAAAATTTATAAAAAAATCTTTCAAACCAAAGAGGCCCTTAGACACAACCGTTGGCAAGAAAATCTAGAACACGGGGCGGCAATTTGCCGTATGAAGAACCGACAATCCCAGGAGACCAAAACACCATAGACTCCCGACTCCATCTATGATCACCCATGATGACCACAATAGAATCTATATCTATACCCTACGGATTTAAAAAGACCCAAAGAGCCAGATCCTATTGATCTCAGCCATCAAGCGATGTTAATCCGACGATTTATATTGCTTCAATGGTGAGCGCTCAACATGTTTAGCATGTAATTAATATCATATCAATTATCAATGGTTGTACTAATCATATAATTATTTACAATTGATATTCTGCCTAATATCAATCAGTAATTAATGTCCTTCCTATTTTTGCAATATCAACAAGTATTGCACGTACGTATTTATACTACTCTCTCCGTTCCTAAATATAAGACATTTTAGAGATTCCACTATGGATTACATATAAAATGTATATAGACATATTTTAGAGTGTAGATTCACTCATTTTACTTTGTATGTAGATTTACTCATTTTACTCCGTATGTATCCATAGTGGAATCTCTAAAAGGTCTTATATTAAGATTTTTTACGGTGCATCATACTACCCAAAATAGTGGGTAGTATTTAGTGGATCCAATGGTCAGTATTGATCGGTTAAATTTTTTCTTTAGGATATATTGGTAATTACTGATTAGAGGGAGATTTGTTTTTTAATGATGATAATATAATTAACTAAATTAATCCCATCAGACCCGACGCTGTGTGCGTATGTTCAGATCAGATCAGCGGGTTCGCGTACGTTTCTCTTGCATCTCCGGCCGGCGGAATCGATTCGTACGTGTAGTGTTTACCTGCTTGTCCTTCGAAAGAATCCATCCAGCAGCCAGCTCGCTGGAGAGGTTAGCTTTCTATGTGCATGCGTGCTAGTTTCTCGAAGATCTCAATCAACCAGCTTGTCCTTGTGTATTCGCGTCGCGCTTCGTTCGTGCGTTCTTTGGCAGACATAAATTTCCTCAACGAGACCTGTGATGTGAGCCGGGGCCTGCGCTAACACTCAGTTCTTCCCCGGCAACGTACTAAGCTTCAGCCCGGATGACTCATGGTGTTCTCTGTTGACATGGAGACGCTTCTTGGCCGGCCGGACATGGACGACGGTAACGAGGAGGAATCGTTTTATATGAAGGCGTTGGGCCTCATCGAGCTGATGGACGAGTAGACGACAGGGCGAGTCAAGCTGGAGATCGATGCCATGCTAGTGTGTGGCCTTAAACCAGGAGTCCGCGGTGTCACGGCGATATGCTCGAATCGACTTCGACTACGGCTCACCTCAGGCCACACCATACAAGAACGTGGCAAGCAGCGGTGTTTAGTTCCTCCCGATAAGATTCACGGGGAGTAATACTACTGCTCGTTACGGGAGGGCACTTGGATGAGATGGGTGCTTGACGATGGCGGGAAGCAGACCTGCATGCCTGAACCTATCCACGAGATTGATATAAACAGATAGATAAACAGTGAACTGCCTATAATGCCCCTAACTAACAATATATACTACCGAAAATCTGTTGTAGTATTGGCTCATCTGGACCCTTCAACCACATAAATGGACGTCCCAAATAGATCTGATGTACAGTAAAATGTCTCCTTATATTTAGGAACAGAGGCAGTAGTAAGAATAAACACACTAGACTTTTATTCTACATGATTTCACCTTAAATTTTCTGTTAATTCCATTTTTACTCCCTAGTTTCACGTTTGTGACAACTTTTACCCCATGCAACCTAAATTCTTAATTTTTACTCAATCTAAGCAAACTTGTGCAATTTTTTACCCCATCTATTTTTCTTGATTTGACAAGTCATCCCCATGTTTTAGCGCCAATTTGGCTTGCCGCGTAAAAGGGTTAATTACTTCGGTGTTTCCCGCTTAGTTTACTTTTTTGTAGCACAAACCGCACCAAATAGCAGCCCGTCGGATGTGCTCCACTAGCTCGGCCTCACCGGCCTCTTCCTCTCCTCCCTCTTAGGAGCTTCCATATCGAGGGAAGATCGAGGGCACTTCCTCTATACCTTGTAAATGTTCACAATACCCAACTTGGCGTCCATAGCCAGGTCCCCGCGTCGCTCTCCCGCAGGGCGACTCGGGCGGCGACCAGATCCGCCCGACCTAGGCCACCGCTTCCCGGCCCCCTCCGCCTCGCCGCCGCCGGTGGTCACCTCCGGCAAAGCCCGGCCTGGTGACGGCGGCGGCGGGGATTCGCCCTTTGCTGCTGCTCGGCTCCCTGCGGGGCCTGTTCTGTGGCGCCTGTTCGCCGGCGTGCGGTCGGCTGGCAGCGGCGTTTGAGCCGGGGCGGCAGCCCTGGACGTGGCGGAGGCGGCCTTTCTCTGAGCCGGAGGAGGTCAGCAAGGGGGCGGCGTGGCCGTGGTGGCTGGGCATGGTGGATCTTGGGATCCCGCGCGCAGTTCTTGCGGCTCGGTGGGCGCGCGATGGATGGCGGCGTGGCGGGTTTGCAGCGTGGTGGCTGCGGCCAGTGGGGTGTGTCGTGGGGCGGTCGTGTCTGGCATCGGCCCGTCCCAACGGCAGGTGCAGGGATTGCTCCGCCGGATCCGATCTGGGCGTGGATGGTGCGGAGCTGCGTGGAGGCTGCGACAGTGGTGGCGTTCGGTGCTTGGGTGAGTGGAGGAAGCCGGGGCGACGGCCCCGGGCTGTAGGCCATGGCGTCTTGGTCATGGTGTGTGTCTACCTGCATCTCACTCGCAGCTTGAGGTGCTGCTGTGTGGGTGTTGTCACAGTTGAGCTTGGTGGTCGACGACGGAGGGTGCAAGGCGCAGCGGGAACAGCTCTGACGATCTCCACGCTCATGGGTGGTCCAGATCTGCAGGCCTCTGTAGGGATGGGCGAGTTTCGGGCGAAAGCCTTGTCCCGACTCTATCGGTGCCGTCGACGGCGGCGCTTTCGGGCGTCGTTTCCCTCCTTGGAGGCGTCATCGTGGAACTCCTCTTCCTCTATGAGGGGCTTGGGCTCTCCGGGTGAAAACCTAAGCTCCAGATGGTTTCCGGAGCGGGCGATGACGGCGTTTTCGTCGTTTCCCCCTTGGGGGCGTTGCTTGGGAGAGCTAGCTTGTGCTTGGTGTGTCTGGTTTTCTCCTACGTCGGGTTTGGTGAATGCCGGGGCAGCGGCCCCGGACGGCTGATGTGCACCGAGGCGGCGGCTCGGAAAGCAATGGGTGAGGCGGCTCTATGGGGCGGGGCTGCGGCTCGACCTTCGCTTGGGTGGCAGGTTTGTCGGCTCGGTCGACGCGCCCCAGTGGCGGCGGTTGAATGGTACGTCGGGGCGGCGGCCCCAGATGTGGTGCGGAGTTCGTGGTTTGCATGCGGTTGCCCTGAGCTGCGTGGGCTGCGGGCACCCGGGTCGTGCGGCGTTGCAGCTCGAGTGCGGGCGATGGCATGTCGGGGCGGCGGTCTCGGAAGGTGGTGCTGGTGGGCTGCATGCGCAGGGCGCGGCGTGCTACTTGGTGGTTTGCGGCGGTTGTGGCGACCGGGCTTATGTGGCAACGATGATGGTGGGAGCGATGTCGACGACGCGGCAATGATTGCGATAGTCGGCTCTTCTCCGGCGTGTCCGCGGTTTTGCCTCGGTTTGTTTGTTGCTGTGGAGTCGAAGCTGCGGCGGCGGGGCCCTGTGGTATACGATGACTAGCTGCAAGTGGCCCGTTCGGTGATCTTCCGTGGCGCCAGCTTTCGCCTAGTTTTGTTCTTCTGAGTTCTCCGCCAGAGTCGGAGCTGCGTTGTCTGGCTGCAGGTCGACATGTTGTCGATGAGGGTGGGCTTTGCCTTGTGTGTGTTAGTCTTTGGGAGTGGGCTTGGCCCTTGTTGTTCCGGTTTTTGCCCAGTTTTCCGTAATTAACTGGGCAATTCTCTTCTGCTTAATTAATAGATGAGGCAATCTTTGCCTCCATTTCAAAAAAAAAAAAGTTCACAATATGCATAACACATAATCATTCCTAATACAAACGAGAGCACATTTCCAATCAAGAGGCTTGATTCTCCTGCTGTTCGACATGGTAGAAAAAGAAAAGAAAATCAATTGGATACAGAACAACACAGATCAAGATTGATCCCTATTTTTTTGTTTGCGGGGGTAAAAGGATTTTCCCCCCATAATTATGGACTTACAATCAAGAGGCAAGAGATCATCGATACACTGGGGCCCTCTTTGTAGTCAAACACTGTAGTGCAACATTCGGTGTGGCTATAACTTGCTAAACAATCTCCTACTCTTTTTTTTGTTCAGAATGAAGCTTATGTGTTTTAAAGTCCCACTCACCCATCAAGGCCTTATTCTTCCAAGCTAGCTGACCATATGCAGATTAATCCAACGAATGTCTAGAAAGATTGATAACGCCATTGACGAATTTGATTGCACCAATACTGGAACTTCTGGATGTTGTATAACCGAAGCCATACCTTGCATCATCGCATGGATTTCCGTTTCGAATACATCATTGTGGTGAAACTAGTACCTGTAGGCAATATAGTTAACTCTTTTGTCATGCCATCTAAGGATCATACCGGCTAATGACGTGCCGTCCGTCACCGAGAAGGAGCCATCCATAGAGAGAGCTGCCATATCTCACATGCAAGGAAAAATGAAAGCGAGAAGCAATGAGAATGGGAGACAGGAACATGGATCGAGATCAATCCCTTCAAGGATTCACGCAAGGAACTTCACAAAGCTCGGTGGAACTCAAAGAAGTTTGGTCCTCCTCCCCGCACATGAACCTTGATGGACAGCGCTGAAATGTAGGTCCAATTGATCTGATCATAAAAATAATTAAGAGGGGTAAGAATTTGTGCAAGTTGGCTTAAAATGAGTAAAACTTAAGAATTTCTGCTAGATGGGGTAAAATCTGTCACAAACAGGAAATTAGGGGGTAAAAATGAAGTTCACTCTCAATTTTTTCCAGAGAAGACTTCACCTCCATTGCTGACATATTCCCGCGAACCACACAGAAATCTAACATGGAAGAAATATAACTATACTCCAATGTTGACCAGTGGTTTCCTGACCTCCCAAGTTGTCCTCGAATGGCTACGGTTTCTTTAGACGCTAGGCACATGAAACCATCATATGATATCATGTAATTATGGTTAAGGGGTGTTGCTTAACTGAATCATGGTCATATGCTACCTCTTGAGCACTGCGTTTGTTTTCACTTGAAGAGGAAAGGGTGATGTAGCAGAGCAGCGTAAGTATTTCCCTCAGTTTTTGAGAACCAAGGTATCAATCCAGTAGGAGGCGATGCACGAGTCCCTCGCACCTACACAAACAAATAAACTCCTCGCAACCAACGCGATAAAGGGGTTTTCAATCCCTTCACGATCACCTATGAGAGTGAGATCTGATAGATATGATAAGATAATATTTTTGGTATTTTTATGATAAAGAAAAATAAAGATGCAAGTAAAATAAATGGCAAAGAAAATAACTAAGTATTGGAAGATTAATATGATGGAAAATAGACCCGGGGGCCATAGGTTTCACTAGAGGCTTCTCTCGAGAGCATAAGTATTACGGTGGGTGAACAAATTATTGTTGAGCAATTGACAGAATTGAGCATAGTTATGAGAATATCTAGGTATGATCATGTATATAGGCATCACGTCCAAGACAAGTAGACCGACTCCTGCATGCATCTACTACTATTACTTCACACATCGACCACTATCCAGCATGCGTCTAGAGTATTAAGTTCAAGAGAACAGAGTAACGCTTTAAGCAAGATGACATGATGTAGAGGGATAAATTGATGCAATATGATATAAACTCCATCTTGTTATCCTCGATGGCAACAATACAATACGTGCCTTGCTGCCCCTACCGTCACTGGGAAAGGACACCGCAAGATTGAACCCAAAGCTAAGCACTTCTCCCATTGCAAGAAAGATCAATCTAGTATGCCAAATCAAACTGATAATTCGAAGAGACTTGCAAAGATAACCAATCATACATAAAAGAATTCGGAGAAGATTCAAATATTGTTCATAGATAAACTTGATCATAAACCCACAATTCATCGGTCTCAAAAAACACACCGCAAAAGAAGATTACATCGAATAGATCTCCACAAGAGATGGGAGAACTTTGTATTGAGATCCAAAAAGAGAGAAGAATCCATCTAGCTAATAACTATGGACCCGTAGGTCTGAAGCAAACTACTCACACTTCATCGAAGAGGCTATGGTGTTGATGTAGAAGCCCTCCATGATTGATACCCCCTCCGGCGGAGCTCCGAAAAAGGCCCCAAGATGGGATCTTGTGGATACAGAAAGTTACAGCGGTGGAATTAGGGTTTTGGCTCCGTATCTGGTAGTTTGGGGGTACATAGGTATATATAGGAGGAAGGAGTATGTCGGTGGAGCAATGTGGGCCCCACAAGGGTGGAGGGCGCGCCTGGGGGGTAGGCGCGCCCCCTACCTCGTGCCTTCCTGGTTGATTGCTTGACGTAGGGTCCAAATCCTCTGGATCATGTTCATTCCGAAAATCACGTTCCCGAAGGTTTCATTCCGTTTGGACTCCGTTTGATATTCTTTTTCTGTGAAACTCTGAAATAGGCAAAAAACATTAATTCTAGGCTGGGTCCCCGGTTAATAGGTTAGTCCCAAAAATAATATAAAAGTGTATAATAAAGCCCAATAATGTCCAAAACAGGATATAATGTAGCATGGAACAATCAAAAATTATAGATACGTTGGAGACGTATCATCATAACATAATGCCTTGGATATTTGAATTTGAAGTTATTAACGGTACTCGGGCATATCACCCGCCCGAGACACAAAACAACCACAGTGGGCGGTACACTAGAGTTCCACTCCATACAATGTACACATTCGACTAGACCTATCTTGTCCTAGTTCATGTGCTGCTGAGTTCATTGTGTGCCTACATGCGCTCACACTATGTTTCGAAAATCACATCTTGAGCTGATATTTGAGGTCTTCAATAATCGCTGCGTATGGTGAGGAGTCAACTGTGCGGATATTCATAGCATCCGCAAGCAACTGTGAATTTGTTTCAAAAGCAACCCGGGTGGCTCCAAGCTCAGCCGCTGTTGTCACTGTTGCTGCCATCACATTGATCTCCACACCGAAGACATCCTGGCTGTGATCCTAGCGTCCATCTCGAGCAACTATTACTTGTCCAGTGTTATCACGAGCTATCACACCCCATCCACCAATCGAACTGCCAGGGACGAAAGCTCCGTCGATCGAGGCTGAACTTGAGCATATCTATGTCGGGCGGCTTCCATGCCCTAGAGGGTAGATTCCTCTAAAGTCTTCCTTGTACTCCAGTGCATTGCATCGGATGCATCTGACTAGTTCTGCCACTTGCACTGGCAGCTCACCTTCACATACTTTTTTTTCTCGGGTTCCACCACTGCCACCAGAGGGTAATAATGAGCACCCATTTCTTCTCATCTAATCCCCACAAAGTGTCCAGCATTGCATGCACGCCCTTGATGCATTCGAGTTGGCTACGTTCCAGCTCCAAGCCCAGCTGTCGCCACACTTCTTTAACCCACTTGCATTTTATAAAGTGGTGCCCGCCATCCTCCTCTCCTCTGCCGCCTAGGAAACAACTTGATTTCTCCTGTGGTATACCCCTTCTCACTAGGTTAGCACATAGGACCAGGGACTCATGCCAGATTCTCCATACAAACATCTGGAATTCCGGCGGGCATGGTAGCTTCCATATGCGCTTCTAAGTCTGATCTTTAGTTCTTTCTAGTTGGCCGGCTCGCGAAGAGCTTGAAACCAGTGCTCCATTCTATTCATGTTTAGTTAACTCGACCTGAAGTATGTATGCACTCTTCACCGAGTGGTTACCCTTGCTATCAAAATGCCACGCTATGAAGTCATCCACCCCCTCCCTCGGCGAGATGCTTAGTACATGGCGAGCATCTTTTGCACATAAAGTATCCTTGACAAGACCTTCATCCCAGCCGCCTGTAATTGGGCATATCAGTTCAGAAACATGAGTTAGCAAACTGATTCCTTTTGGTTTCATGACATGTCTTGACCAGGGTCTTGGCATCCATGGGTCCAACCAAATTTTCACTCTTGTGCCATCGCTAATTCTCCATATGTAACCTTGCTTCACAAGATCCAGCCCATTCAGAATGCTTCGCCATGAGTACGAAATTCCATCGCGAGCTTCAGCCTCAAAAGCACTATAGTTAGGAAAGTATCGAGCCTTCGGAACTCTTGCACACAGGCTGGTTGGATTTTGAAGGAGCCTCCATCCTTGCCTTGACAACATGTCCAAGTTAAACATATGCATATCCCGAAAGCCCAATCCACCCATCTCCTTGTGTTGCCACAACTTCTCCCAGCTAATCCAATGCATTGCATTTTGCTTGTCTTGTTGGCTCCACAAAAACTTACCAAGGAGAGTGTTCAGTTCCGCACAAAATGTTTTTGTTAGGTCGAAGCATGACATAGCAAATGTGGGAATGACTTATCCCACAGCTTTCACCAAAACCTCCTTACTCTCCTTACCAAGAAGTTTCTCCTGCCAACCATACACACGGCGACACATGTTGCGTTTGATATAGTTGAAAGCCGTCCTTTTAGAACGACCCACATGGATAGGCTGGCCCAGGTATTTCTCCTTCCAATTTTCACTAAGTATTCCCAACGTACTCATGACAGAATTTGTGACAGTATCACAAGTGTTGGGGCTGAACATAACAGCAGACTTTATATTTGATCAAAAGAAAGGCATAATATATTTTTATGGTAGTATTTTTGCCAGGTTGAAAACCATTGATCCGAAGGTTACTATAATTTGCACTTGTTCCCAAAACTGCACCCGCGCCCACCCTCGTGTATCCTTTTTTTAGAAGGGCCATAGCGCATTCTATCTGTCGCTCTCTCCAACATTGTATTGAGCAATATGCATACGGGAAATCAAGCGAATGAGCAGACTGGTCTGACCCATTTAGCAGTAGCTACTGTACACAACTTTATAGAATTTTGCGGTCCGTTTTTCCCTTTTCTATTTTTGTTGTTTTCTTTTAAGGTTTCTTCCTTTTCTAGAATTCATTTTAAAAACTTCCTTCTATAAGAATGTCATAAAGAACAAAAAAATCATTTTTTTTAAAGTTGTTCAAAACATTTCAAAAGATGTTTGGAATTTTACAAAATGCTTCCCAATTAAAAAAAATCATGTTTTCACAAAATTCATGCTTTCAAAAAAATTACATTTTTATAAATTTGTGCTAAAAACTGCTCACATTAAAAAAAATCATAAAATGTACGAAAATATTAAAAATGTTCATGTTCTACAAAACATGTTCAAAAATGTTTTGATTTTTTTATGTTTTTTAGAAATATATTTACTTTTAAAAATATTGAAAAACATCAATGTTTTTAAAGATCAGAATTAGAAAATTGATTAAAAAACAACCAATTAGGAAAACCACGCTAGAAAACAAAACAAATAGGGAAAAAATTGTTGTACGGTAGCTTTGTCGCTACTATCAAATGTGTCGGCCCAATTGAGGTCTCGCTGTGCAGAAGCCCTCCTATTTGATGCAATAGGAGGTCCCTGGTGATCGGGAGCAACTAATCAGCAAATGCTCTCCTTCGGGAGCCTCCGCAAGGGTCACTTTTAGTGGGTTGGAAACGCATCAATTGGCGTGTTCTCAGTCGCCGCCACGTGTCGTGCTTTGTGTGCTTTCTTCAGATTTTTTTCTGTACGTGGTTTCGACTTTTAGATGTTTTTTTAGCTTTTTGGTTTCCCTCCGGGTTTTTTAGGTTTAGGAAAAAGTCAAACTTTTGCGCGAAAAAATGCATTTTATTTTTTTCTTCTATGGGAGGCGTAGATTTACTTCTCGTGGAGGCACGAATTTGCTTCGTCGTGCATCTCGCAAAATAAAAAATATATATTTATTTTTTCCTTCTGCAAGAGGCCCAGATTTTCTTCTCGTGGAGGCACAGATTTGCTTCCATAAGAGACATAGTTGTGCCTCTTTGGAAAGTAAAAAAATAAACATTTTTTCGTCCATTTTTTCGTGAGAAAGTTCATTGTAACCTATCAACATGAGATCTAGTTTTGAAGATCTCGATGCGAGGAATCCAACGGTGAAAATGGTTCGGGATTTGGACATGTAGTTTAAGATAAAACATTTTGAATAAATGAATCTATGAAAAAGGAAAAACTCCAAGCTGTGACAAATGGTGCATATGCAGTGCGCTACTTGTCGCAACTTGGGGATGTGGGAGTGACCTTTGCGATAAGTACTTCTTAATTAGTGATTACGCTGGTGATCGCGCCTCTTTGTAGAAATTTCTAATATTTTTTAAAAACATTTTAACTTAAGTGGGCTAGGCTTTTGAGTCATCTGGAATTCTATTCTCGATTAAGTAAATGGGTTGTGGCCTCTTAACCAAACCGAAATGGTAAGATCATGTATAATGGTTGATAAGAAGTCTTATCTTAAACCTTGCATGTAATTTAGAGATGACAATAAAACATGTCTAAAAACATGGTGAGACATAAGAAAAGACGAGCCATTTCTTATGGATTCTCTCTTCTCCATCTCAGTATTTATCCTATGTGGGTAGCACCATTATAATGCCCTAAGTATATGTGTGTGCTAAAAAAGGCAGAGGTGTGATGGCTCATGTAATACGACCAGAAAACACCACGGGTCCAGCAGCTTACCGCTTAGGGCCTTGTCGGCGGCAAGGCGCCTCAGGAGTGGGGACTGGTGGTGCGGTAGGGTGTGGGCACTCAAATGTCCGGTAGGCGGCGCACCTCTGTAGAGGCTCGTGCACCGGAGGGAAGCTCACTTGTTTTAACTTCTTCCCGGGGGCTTAACCAATGGTGAACCACGAGCAAATGGTTAAAGACTTGATGTGAAGATGAGTTGTTGACAAAATGCTCAAGGGAGTCCTCGTGAAGACCAGAGGTCGGTCACTTCTTTCCGTCGATCCACTACAACACGTCAGTTGATCCGAGGCGTTATGGTAGGGGCATTTTCTAAAATGCCTTATTACTTGTTGTTTCGAGGCATTTTGGAGGATCGCCTCACAAGGGCAGAGCATTTGGGTGTTTTGAGGATTCGCCTCGAAACCCAGGTGCATCGGCGGCGAAATTTCAAAATGCCGCATAGTTTAGTTCTACATACGTAGGCGAATTAGCATAAACACCGTGAATTAGACCTTTTTCATGGCATTTTGCTGAATGCCCTCCCCGTATTAGACAGCGTTTCCAAGCCAAACGCCTCGCTATAGAACTCAGCAGCAGTGGCAGAAATCCTTATTAACTAAAGTTCTTCAAGGATTTTGTTCGGAACACCAATGGCGCAAAGGCGCCATACAATCAAAGATTCATTGCCTGGTCGGGTAGAAAGAGAGAAAATTTGCTGTGCAGCCTCGCCGGAGTTGGGAGGGAAAATACAGGAAATTTGCCTAGTCACTTGCCGAAAACAAAATTAAATGCTTGTGTCATCCGAGCTAGAACAGGCAAAAATAATGGTGCATGCCTCGTCAAGTTTCATTAAATGGAATAGACAAATTTTGGCGGCTGCGTTGAATCTTCTAAATTTGGATGTTTTCCCTCGCCAGGCTGAGTGTACCAGCAATGTTAGAGTGGTTGGATTGATTGGCAAAGAGGACATGTTGACATCGTCTGTCGGATCCAAATCTTCTAAATTTGGATGTTTAAGCTTGAACAATGATAGCTATTACTTTTTCGGAGACTATATGAAAAAGGATGGTGTAGCTGTTCTCTAGGATACGATGGCAACGCATACATCACTGATGGGTGCCAAGTTATATGTTAGTAGGTAGTTTCTTACATATTTGCAGTAGTTATATCATTACAAGAGAACATGTGTGTCCTATCTTTGTTTATTTTTCCATTTGATATATAAAGCCTCCTGCGTTCCAACAATGTATTTTTTCCTTCAGATATCGACGAGTGCCTACAACCAGAAGTTTATCCCTGCAATGGTACCTGTGTCAATATGCAAGGGACATACCGTTGCTCAGCAAAGAAAAACATCATTAACTTAGCAGGTACAGAAAACACACTCAATACAAGGCTTCATTGGTGATAAGTGCAAAAGGAAAATTTCATGTTTTGTTCATCAATTATTGTGAGTTTAGATTTTCTCCCTGAAATAAAATACAGATAAGTGTTACTAGAAAGTTACATTTTTTAATACTACTACTGCTAGGACCTAGCTACTTGATCCTTCAGTTTACAGTTATCTCTAATGCTAACTCAAAGCATTAGTAGTATTGTAGATCATTCAGACATGGATAATAAAGGAAATAAAAAGAACGAATGTAAAGTACTTCCAATATCAATGGTCTAGTAGATATTCTTATTACAAGAAAACTTTTTCATGGCATAGTTGAGAAGTCCGAAATAGATTTAATGTAGCAACTTGATTTCTTGAAGTGAACACAACAAATATTGTTCTCAAATCTTACGTTTGTTTTCTGCAGGTCCATTTACCATAACATCAATTGTTGTTGGTTTTGGCCTACTATTTTCACTCCTGGGTGTTGCCCAAGTCACAAAAAAACTCAAGAAACGAAGAGCCAAGAAGTTTAGACAAAAGTTGTTTAGGAAAAACCATGGATTTCTTCTGCAACAGTTGATCTCTTCAAACAAAGATATAGCCGAAAAGATGAAGATTTTCAGCTTAAAAGAGCTAGAGCAAGCAACCAACAAATTTGACCATAACCGTATCCTTGGTGACGGTGGGCATGGCACGGTGTATAAAGGCATCTTATCTGATCAACGTGTTGTGGCCATCAAGAAGGCCAAAAATGTTGTGCAAAGGGAAATTGACGAGTTTATAAATGAGGTTGTTATACTTTCACAGACAAACCATAGGAATGTGGTGAAGCTCTTTGGTTGCTGCCTCGAGACAGAAGTTCCTCTGCTAGTTTATGAGTTCATATCAAATGGAACTCTCTCGTCTTATCTCCATGGCCAACTTGAGAACCATTTGTCATGGAAAGATCGATTGAGGATTGCATTGGAAACTGCCAAGGCTATTGCATATCTACACTCGGCTGCTTCCATATCAGTATACCATAGAGACATCAAATGCGCCAATATACTACTTACCGACGCTTTAACAACAAAAGTATCAGATTTTGGAGCTTCGAGGTCAATTGCAATAGACGAAACAGGAATACTTACAGTCGTGCAAGGAACCTATGGTTACCTTGATCCTGAATACTACTACACTAGTCGACTGACAGAGAAGAGTGATGTTTACAGCTTTGGTGTGATCCTAGCAGAGCTACTAACGGGGGTTACCCCAGTTTTTTCTTCTCATTCATCGGAAGCCACAAGCCTAGCATCACACTTTGTATCACTAATGAGAGACAATTGTCTGTTAGCTATTCTAGATACACAAATTGTTCTTGAAGGAGGAGTTGAAGATGTTGAGGTGGTTGCAAGACTTGCACATGCATGCTTAAGCTTAAAAGGGGAAGAAAGACCTACAATGAGGGAAGTTGAGACAATACTTGAAGATGTCCAAAGCTCAATCCATCACAATTCTCAAACAATAAGAGTGGGCCAGAGTCCTCTAAAAGACCAGCCATGGAAGGGGAACAATGGTGGCGAAGGAAGTAGAGTATATAGCTTGGAAAAGGAGTTCATCCATTCATTGGAAATTCCAATATGAGTTTACTTGCAAGGCAAATTGTTGTAATTATTATTAAGAGTTCTGGTACCATAATGTGGAATGTATGTTATGTGCTATAAGCCTATAACCATATGTGTATTTCCAATGCTAGTAGGTGATGTAGAACCAAATATGTGAAAGTAAATAAAGTTAATTCAGCTAAAATTTATACCTGACATGTAGTTTGTCTCACTGAATATTAGAAGTTTGCAATAAAAATATGTTGACAGGTCCATGAATGTACACACTGTAAATAGCTCCCATTCAAGCACCAAATTAGCAACATGCATGTTAACCTGATACCACTGAAAATGAAAAGACAATGCTTTGTTGCAAAAATTTACGTTGACGCTTTGTCGAAATACTTGTATTATAACTTGGCTAGAAATCCACCAGGCACACACAATATACATGGTCAACATCAAACGTGACCAGCCTCATTGAGATAATATCATGCATTTTGATTGACAACCCTAACAAAAAACATGTAAATCATAAAGAGAGAATGCTATTTGTATTTAATATATACTAATTTTAGATTTATTTTTTAAAGGGCATCAATTTTGGTTACAAATGCGTACAGGTAAAAATAGTTGGAGATTTCCTGCAAAAAAAAATAGTTGGAGATTGCATAGGGTGTAAATTAGTACATCGAATTCTAAAAGTATTTAAAAATGGACAACAACACCACTCCATCCGGGTGTGAAAAATTTGAAAGAGAAAATTTAGCCAACCAGCAGGCACTAAAATCTCACCAATTGAGCCGGTTAATTACTGTTCTCTGAGCCTTCATCCACCATGTTGTCCCTGGTTTAATAAGTGTCTAAATGAATCTTATGTAATCTCAAGTTTGGATGTGTAAAAGTTAATTTAAAAATTTATGATAATTATGTTCATAAAAGATATTGATGATTTAATAAATATCTCTAAATGAATATTATAATTTCAAGAACAATTTAACTTTTATAGAGAAGAACAATTCGAGTTTTATCTTGTTGGGGTGCACGAGCCGTAGCAGTAGTGCAACACTAGGGTGATACTCAAGGATCCATGTAGCAAGCTACATGTGGATCCTCCTTCACAAAAATAATAATTTAATATCATATTGACATGTAAATCCACGTATCAGATATTAAACTGATAAGAACAGATACTACACTTGATCTTAGTCGAAAGGTCAAGAAAGTTATGACTTGAAGTAAGGCTTGCTCCTCCTTTTGTATCCTTCCCCACCGACTCTTCTTTCGTAGCCAGGCAATGTGGTACTAATCAGAACTGAAGACACTATATTTTAGAAACTACCAGGAGCTGGCCGTATCCCTATGTGCTAGGCAAGTCGACAGGGCCGTGCTTCCACTTTGAGTTTTGAGTTTTTGTCAGACCGCCCAATTGCGTAACGTGTAGCACGGCACAAATTAGGCCCAGCTCGTTTGCAAATTCTTCGAACTTTCAGCACACAAATTGCAAGATCTGATTTGTCTCGGAGAAAATTAAAAGATCAGATCATCAAACTTATATGGTGCACAAAATCGAGTAACATGCATCCACACTCAAGCAGCTTCATGTGATCTTATTATTCCTGTTTGATATCATTGTGGTTGTAGTACTGCAACCGTTGGAAGCAGAACTCATCATCACACACACAACATGACAATTGACATGATCACCATAGTGAGAATCCTGGCACAGTTGACTCGATTTCAGTTGGCCTTCCTGCAGTTCACCCTGACCTGCCCGCTGGATCCAGTGAGCACGCCGATGCCGCCCATCTTCACCATGGCGTCGCGGAAGTCGTCGAAGAAGCCGGCGCCCATGCCGGACGCGTACGCGGTGGTCTGCGCGTCAGCCGAGCCGCCACCGCTGAACAGCTGCTGGTCCGAGTGCAGCAGGCCCTTGTTCCGCAGGAGGTTCTTGTAGTAGAAGTTGTCGAACACGTAGGACGTGGAGGGGTCCAGCGGCGAGGTGTTGTCGTCGCCGGTGCCGTCCGTGGACGGGCACCTCGGCTTCAGCGACGTGGCGAGCGTCGCGTCCAGGCTGGGTGCGGTCTCGTTGTAGAGGCGGCCGCGGAAGTTGACGCACCGGGCCTGGCCGATGGTGTGCGCGCCGGAGAGCGCCACCATGTCCTTCTGGGTGAGGCCCTTGATCGAGAATGCCTTGGTCAGGGCGCCGAGGTCGGAGGTCGGCGCCGGGAGGTCGCTGTTCGCGGCGTCCTGGCTCGTCGTCATCCCGTCCCTCCGGCCTAGCTCCACGTCCCAGGTAGGCCCGCCCAACTGCAGTTGATCGGAGTTCATAACAGAATTAAGCAAGTAGTTTTGATTTTTGATCTGAATTCTGAAGCTTGTATGGTGCTGCTTACCGCGACAACGGAGTCACGGGCGGCGACGGCGAGGATGTCGGCGCAGGACACCACCTTGGCGCAGGCTTTCTCGAGCTGCGCCTTGATGTCGTCGACCAGCTCAAAGCCGCGAAGGGAGTTCTTGTTTGGCACCGCATTCTTCTCGCCGGTGGCGCCATCGAGCAGCACCGAACCGTCACAGCCCTGCACAAGTCCACGGGTCAATGGTTAGTCCTGCCGAAAAGAGAAATCGTATGAAGGTGACGAGCGTACGAAGACACTTGCATTGACGAAGCAGTCGTGGAAATGGAGGCGGAGCAGCGACGCGCCCATGCGGGATTCTTTGGAGACGGCGGCTCTCACGGCGTCCTCGATGATGTCCAGAGCGTCCGGGCAGCTTTCGTCGTAGAATTCAGCCGAAAGCTCGGCTGAAACAATAGCCGCGGAGAAGAAGAGCAAGGCCATGATGCCGTAGGAACCGAAGGCATGCTTGGATGATGTCATTGGTAATGCCTACTTGCCTAGATCTACCCACAAAGAGAATTTTCTGACTTGAGTATGAAGTGTAGTGTGTAGTGTGTGCCGGCTACGAGAGCTAATTAGCTACGTGCACCGAGGTATTTATAGGGGATATTTCCGGTTATGTCGCCGACTCGCTGTACCCTTTTCTTTTTCCAAACAAATTAACAGAGGTGGCACCGCCAGCCAAATGATGTTCTACCATACCGTGCATGCATTCGCGGTTCGTTGCTTTGGGATTCATACTATGTTTTCTGGAATTTTGCAATGTTTGTTTGTTTTACGGTATTGCATAATTAATGTTTCATTAGTTTTTCTAAGGAAAAAAAATAGCATGGTATGAAAAAATAGTGCGGTCCTTAAAATTCAATTTAGCGAAGCTATATCACGCTATAGTGAACGATTTTACACTAATTTTATTTAGCGAGATATTGCTCGGAACACTATAGCGCTATTTTTTTCAATGACCTTTTCTTGCTTTATTTAAAATGCATCATAATGTTTCGTTGCGTACCAACGAATAAGAGTGAACTTGTTTCAGTGTGGATTTGCTGGTACCCAACAAATCGCTATGATACATTTAAAAAAAGTAACAAAAACATGATTTTATACACGAGACAACCATTGTCAAAAAAACAGAAACGTAATATGAACCTTAAACAACATCAGACGACAGATATCATGTGCATGATAGAAAACCCACTCTCGGTACCACCATTCCTATTTCCTTGGTAAAAAAAATTAGGAATGGTGACACTTGTATGTCTGTGTCCACTTTTATTAAGATTGCTTAAGTTTGATTGAATGATTACATAGAGACCTTATCTATGATAAGGGACAGTTTCATCATCTCTCTTCATTCATTATCTGCTACATAGTCCAACATTGAACATCGGGGGTAGATAACAATCTGATTCGAGGAACTAAGAGACGACACCACCATTGAACATTGGGAGCAACCTAATAACTCGGTGGCTTAATTGGTGTCCCAGATCAAAATCAATAGAGAACCAGCCACTTGAAGTTTGGATAAACCATTCCTTTGTCCGGTGTCTACAATACATATACTCATTTCACTCATATAGTACTAATTTCACTTTTTCCAGATCGAGAAAATTATGCTGAAAAGAAAAACATACGTATTGGCATTCCAACTGGGGACATGATTTCAAAAGCCACAATCAACATATGGCCATGTGGGTCAGGTTCGCACTATGGAGGTTAACATTGGACTTAGCGACAACATTAAAAATCATAAGATGGCAAGCTTCATTTATTAGGTCGTAGACTCATCTTTTCTTGATATGTGTGATGTTACAGTAACTAGCTATGTTACCACATGTCTCACTTTCTTCATTAATTACATGCTACATCATCTATTTTGTCTATATAAGTGTGATGTTACCACCTATGTTATCCCCACTGTGGGTAGTCAAGCCCAGGTGTGAATAGCGCCGCAGCTGGCCTGACCTAGGTTAACAAATTAGGCCGGTGGCATGTTTGCCTTAAGCAGTACTACTATACTTTGTTAGTGATAGTGAACTTTAACTGTATAAGCAAAGAAAAGGGTATATATTTAATTTGGATTTTGGAATCCATGCATGGATGGGGATCTCCCAAACTTTGTGGCTTTTTTCAGCATCATCGTCAATGTTGCTTCTTTGTCTTTGCTCTTCACCTCTCTGCGATGCGGAATAATTTCCATCTTGTTCCTTGGAAGAAAAAGGGTATGGTTTTCATATTAATTTGTTCAACTTCCTTACCTTTTGTGATTTAACAACTTGCATCGTCCATATGTGAAATAAAACAAGTACTAATGCTAAAGCTTGTGTGATTAAATATTGGATTAGGCAGTTCCAAGAAAGGATTAGGCGGGTGAAAAGTCTTGACTTAGAGCTGTCCTAGCACTGACCACGGCGATGTCTGGCGTGGCACACCCACAGTGCTTGCCAAACTTATGCCTCTATTGTACTACCTCTATAAATTAATATAAGAGCATTTAGATCACTTAGTGTTGTTTTCGCGACTGCTCCAAGAGTTAAACAACACAAGGGAAGGTTGTCGCGCATGCCATCGCCAGTGGCTCGCGCATGATCATGAGAAGCTCTGCTAGTTTATACTCCAGTGGTGAATGATTGTAAAGAGCAGGCCAGTTTGCCGGAGTAGTCAAACCACTTGGAAATTAGCTAATGAGTCGTCTCCGTTCAACACTCATCCACACAACGTCATGGCTTTGGACTCTCTAGTGTAGAAGTTTCTTGATCAGTGATGGTAAACTTTGGACAAGGGTCTAGAAGATTAACATATCAATATGTTATATAGACTCACTTTAGGGAGAAGAACATCGGCTCACTAGCTCATAGCTAGCTATCGGATGGCGCCGGATCAAGATGCCAAGCGGAGTATAAAAGGCGGTAAAAAATCAGTTCAACATTAGAGAGAACAATGAAGAACTAAGCACTAATGCTGCTTCGTCTTGAGGCTGAACTTACTGAGGCAAAGTTGCGCACTACCAGTGATCCGGTATCCTAGTTAGACAATTGTGGCATAATATGAGCTAGAGAACTGAGCTTTTGATCGATTGAGCAATATTAGGTTGGTTGGTGTGGGTTTAGAGTGGTCAGATCGGCACTGCATCCATCCATTTTCTACGCAGGCAATGCACTTTTGACATCCGGACCGGCGACTAGTACGTGCAATGCTAGGGCACTTCAGTGCAGCGTGTCCAGCGAAGTGATCGTTGTTGCAACACCCATCCGCCACAGGTTACAGCCGCCAACGAGATTTTGTGGCGCAGCACTGACCGTATGCTAAAAGAACCTCGACGAGATACCTGTAGTTGCAGCACTGACTGTAGGCAACCTGCAACACTGGCATTGCTGCGCCCACCCCTCCTGCAGCACCGATCGTTCTTGGAGTCGGCTGCGAGATGCCGGTTAGGATGTTGAGCAACGTGAAAACTCTTGCATAAATTAATATATTTTACTAAAAACTAGCAAAAGAGTCCATGCGTTACAAGGAGATAAGAATATATCACATGACCCTAACCCAATAACTATGAGTCAAGACCTCAATAGGTCCATGTTTTTTATTATAAAACTCTTGAATAAATTAGTAGTATATTTTAGTATAAAATTAATTTAAAATGGTTATTATCATTAGTCATTATAGAAAACTAAATTACTCAAGATTGGAAATGTAAGATTAATTTATAATTTGTGATAAATTTGATTATGTTTATTTATAAAAATATGTTTGATGTTTCAGTAAATATCTACAATTTAGCTTTTGTTTGGTTGGGGTGCATCAGGCCCTAGCAGTAGTGCAACGCTAGGACGACGCACAAGGTCCAAGTAGCAAGCTACATATGTAGATCCCCCCTCTCGCTGATGTCTTTGAACTACCAAACGACCAATCTTAATTTAGTAAGTTTGAGATCGAGCAGCTTAATTCTTAAGCCACTCGGTTGAAAATCTTAAAACTAAAAAAAATGTATTTGTTAACGAA
Organism: Triticum dicoccoides; assembly: GCF_002162155.2. Lineage (NCBI taxonomy): Eukaryota > Viridiplantae > Streptophyta > Magnoliopsida > Poales > Poaceae > Triticum > Triticum dicoccoides. The sequence continues at coordinate 739,050,873 of NC_041382.1, forward strand.
TTGTAGTACTACTGAATATTACCAACATATTGTAGGGTTCAGAGTTTGAATTACCAATTTTGTAGTGTATATTTTCACACTTTTTTGTATTTTTTTTTCTTATGTTAGGTGGAAATCAAAGTATAAAGAAAAATCTCAATGAGACAACACCATGACCTCGCATGCCTATATTTATGGCAAGTTTAGTGGGGAGGCTCACATTGATCTATTGAAAGAGTATTACCAGTTTCCCATTCTATGTAAGCAATGTATAATTATGACATGATTATTTTCTGTTGTATATATATTTTTCAACCCCTCAAATAAATATTTTAGTGAAATACCTAGAGTGCACTAGTATCTAGCTAGGTCATTATATCTTAATTTTTCCCCATCAATTTGAATTTTAACCCCCATAAACTGAAGTCACACCCCCTAGCGCAAAATATAGCACCCACCTTTGACTATTTTAAGTACCCCTGAATATCTATTTTAAGTTAAGGTTCTATAGTGCATGAGTTTGTATTTGTATGTTCCATTATGCATCTCAAGATAAATTTGCTTATGTTACATATAGTTAATGAGGAGAGAGATGCTTGTGGTAACATAATATGTTACTGTAACAAAACACACCCTGTGACAAAATGAGTCTGCATCTAAATAAATGAAGGCTTGCATGTTACCACACATATGTTACTATCGATTATGAAGGTAGTAACATATGTCACTAGTCTAAGTTATTTCCCACTATGACCAGCCGGGTGTCCAGTTTAGTTGCAATTTTATCCACTATTCTGCACTTGAAATGCGGAGGAAGAGAGGGAGGAGGTGTATCTACGGATTGCGCCCTGTTACATTTTATTTTGTCTTTTAGCATTTATTTATGCAACATTCATGTTGTGTTTGCCACTAGGTAGATTATGGTACAAAAAAAATTGCAGGGAGATTATGATACAATTTTTAGGGACCTGAACCTCCCTTTTGTCTCGACTTCAGGTGTGAATAGCGCCACAGCTCTTCATACCCAGCTACAGCTAGCCTGACCAAGGTCAAAATTTTTGGCCGGCAGCATGTGTGTCTTAAGCAGCACTACTACTCTATGTAGTGATGTGGAACTTTCGCTCTAAGCAAAGAAAAGCATGTACTTAATTTGGCTTTTGGAAACCATGAATGGATGCATATATATGGTTGCGGATCTCCCAAACTTCGTGGCTTTATCTGGCCTGCTGGTCGTCATTTGTCAATGCTGTTTCTTTATATTCGATTCTTCAGTCTTCACTTCTCCACCATGCGCCGGAAAAGGTTGGAGACAAACGGTATGTTTTCCATATTATTAGTTTGTTCCACTTCCACCCCACATTTTGTGATTTGATTATTTGCATTGTCAATCGGTGGAATCATACCAAGTTGAATAGTAAAGCTTGTGTGATCAAATTTTGGATTAGGCACCCCTTTTTGAAAAAAAAATATACTATTGGATTGGGCAGTTTCAAAGAAGGATTGGGCGGTTGAAAAGTCTTGACCTAGAGCGGCGGTGTCTGCCGTGGCACACATGCTCTGCTCGCCAAACTTTTTGGCTCTTTTAGTATACTGCTCCAAGAGTTAAACAGCACGAGGGTTAGCTCCACCACAGCTATGGACGTAGTCGTGCATGCCATCATCGCTAGTGGCGCGCGCATGATCACGAAAAGCTCCGGTATATGTTATGCTATTATATAGTACTCCAGAGGTGGATTATCGTATGGTATGAGTAGCAAAAAGAGCCGGCCAGATTGCCGGATTAGTCAAACCACTTGGGATTAGTCTTGCTATTTTCTCCCTTTAACTCTCATGGTCACACACTCACACAACTCTGGACTCTTTGATGTACCAGTCTCTTGATCAGTGATGGTAAACTTTGGACAAGAGTACTCTATAAGATATATCAGTCTGTTTTGTGGCTTTGGGTACAGAAACTAGCGGTGTATACAGTTCACTAGCTCAGAGCTAGTTGTCGGATGGCACGAGATCGATCAAGGTGTCGAGCGGAGTATCAATGGGCGGTAAAAAGCAGTTCAAAGTGCAGTACTTCCACGGGAGTATATATAAACTAGCATAATAATATACTGGAACTTACCAATGTCAAGAACTAATTGACTAGTGCAGTGGTGCAGGTTTGCTTCGTGTTGACGCTGGAATTTACCGAAGCAAAGTTGTGCACTACCTAGTGATCTAGATAACTACTCCCTCCGTCCGGAAATACTTGTCCTCGAAATAGTTGAGTACCATTGTTGTAGACAAAACGTGCCCAAGTGCGCCGGCAAATCAAGATGACAGTGCGCACAGATGTATCCGGTATATCCTATAATTGGACAATTGCGGCATAGTATGAGCTAGAGAACTGAGCTTTCGGTTGCCACAATATTGGGTGGGTTGGTGCAGGTTTGGAGTGGTCAGGTCAGCAGTGCATGCACTTCTGCGCCTGCACTTTTGAAATCTGGACCGGCGACAAGTGACCGCATGCTGGGCCACTCCAGTATGCACGTAGTACCTACTCCCCCGATCCAAATTACTTATCGTTATCGTCGTTTTAGTTCAAATTATTTGAATTAAAACCACAACAAGTAATTTGGAACGGAGGGAGTACTAGTGTGTGGTGGACTCGTGGGAGACTTGGGTTGTGAGTGGCTTGGTGCAGTACACAAGTTTCTCGATTATATTGCATTTGTACTACTTTTAAACTAAAACCACGATGAGTAATTTGGAACGGAGGAAGTACCTCCTAGTGGGTAAATTTGGTGTTTTGTTCCTTTTGTAAAAGTTTAACTAGATCCGATCGATGGCGGTAGGGTATATAACAGCCTACCGCCAAGGGCCACGACGGTAGGCTATTATACTCTACTGCCATCGACTCTGGCGGTGGAAAAATGGTCAGATTTCGAAAAAAGTTAAACCAAGGTCAAATCTAGCTAAATATATGAACTTTTTTTCAAATGGATGAACCTTTTTCTTAAAATCTGTAAATCTTTTTTTATTTCACATTTTTATTTCGTAAGAAATAGAAAAATTGGGCGGTTTTTCCCTACTAGATCAGCAACAAAAAAAGGAACAAAAAAAAACTAGGCTGCTAAGGAGCGACCGAAATCAAAAGTTTACTAGACGTGAACAAAAAATCATGAATTTTGAAAAACTTCATCAATTTGAATTATTATTTTAAATTGAAGAAACTTCATAAATTCCCCAAAAAATAAGAACTTGAAAAAAGGTTCACAAATTTGGGAAAGAGTTCATCATTTTGAAAAAATGTCACAAGTTTGAAAAGAATAAAATTTAAAAAATGTTCATGGATTTGAAAATAATTAAATATCAAAAGGTTCATGCATTTGAAAAAAACACGAAAAACGAAAAACGAAAAAAAATCAAACATAACCCTGTCCAGGAAATATGAATGAAAAATAATCAACAGGAAGCTTCCCAAAACCGGTCCAAGAAGCTTCCGGAAGCTTTGCACACCCGGGAGGGAGCTTCTTAGCTCGTGGCTTAGATGGGCTGGCCTATATATATTCTATCGAATGGGAAGGGGTGAGCACTGTGTATGATCAGGCCTTCAATGGGTGCCTTAAGCGCCGAATAGAAGGAATTGGCATAAAAAGTAGTCTTGGTTATCTCTCAAAAAAGTAGTCTTGAGCCTCTAACTTCCCCACTCTAAGCCCAACGAACTTCAGCGGGATCTACTTTTTGCTAACCAATTCGTCAATAGGGAGTACTATGACACTGCAAACAACAATCACTAGTCCACGCGAAGGTCGAGGGTTAGCGACCAAAAGCAGACCCATTGAGCTTAATGGGTCAGCTACTCATGCTGATTTTTCTTTCCCAGCTGATTTTGGAATTGCCTTTTGATTTTATTTTTCTTTCTTTACTTTTTACCCGTTTTATCAGGTATTCTATCATTTTTCAAAAAAATCCTTTTATTAGTTTTAAAAATTTAAGTAATTTTTTGAACTCATGAACATTTTTTAAAATTTGAATTTTTCTTAAATTCAGGAAATATTTTGCATCTTGAAAATATTTTTTGCTAGAAAAAGTTTAATTCATGAAATTTCCGTAAAGTTCTGAACATTCTAAAAATTCATTAAATATTATAATATTTTTATATATGTTTTAAATTCATGAACATTTTTTAGAATTAATAATATTCTTTATATTTTGGCATCGGATGATTTTAGGAAATATGGTTTAAACTGGCCATGATTTTAGGAATTAATAGTATTCTTTATATTTTTGCTAGAAAATATATGGCAAATACAGAAATATCGACGCCGGCCCAACAGACATCACACCCAACCTCGGGGCTATTACCAATACTATAGCTACCATAAGAGAGCATAGCGGTCCAAAGATCGCTCACCTAGCAGTTCTACATAGCGGTGCAATAATTGGACCAATTTGTGTAGAAGCAGAGGTTGTGGTGTAACAGTGATAGGGATGTCCTCATCATCGACCTATTGCACGCCCGACACATATTCCCATTTTAAAAATTACTGATAGAGAAGCTTGCTAGCAGCGTAACATGTCTACTCGATCAACAGTGAATACCCGTCCTCTACTTATATGTTTTCCACTACAACAACAAGAGGTTTATATGAAGTGAGGATAGTGAGCTGCCATAGATTTTATATAAAATGGATGACAGTAGGGAAACTCATCTCCTTGAGGCTTTGTTGGCAGGCCCATAGATTCGCCTTCCCTATGGTTGTCGTACCTACGGCGGCACTCGGATGGATGGAGACACTTCTTCTTCGACTTGATCTTCCATCTGATCCTCTTCATGTTCATTGGTTCGAATAGAGTCGGTGGAGTTCTAGCGAACATTCCTGCCATCTCCTTGTGGTGGCGAGGTTAGTGTTTCACATCATGCATGCATGATGGGGAGATTTGTTGTTAGGTGCTTCGAATCAATTCAAGGGTTCGATGGCATCGACTCTCCAGGGTGTTGGTCCTTAGGGCATTTGCATGAAAGGCTTTCCTGAGTGCCATCGACTAGGTGAGGCCGGCTCTGATAGAGGACCGGCGACATCGGTGCATCGACAACTCATTCTGACGGCGGCGGTGGTCCTTCGTTGGTTCAGAAACATCTATGTAATTTTTATTATGTTTTTGATGCAAGGTATTTCTAATGAACTTGAATGATAGGAGTGTTTTTTCGCAAAAATGGAATATATTTACAAACGATAGTTGAAATCTTTGAAAATAATGACGGTTAAAAGGTAGTATAAATCGTAGTATTACTAATATTATTGTGCTGATGTGAACTAACTTGTGATTGGATGGTTAGGAGGACAGGGGTATCCCCGACCCATCAGGGTTCAAGTCTCAGTGCTCGCATTTTCGGTTTCTCGGAGGTGCTCATAGGGATAGGGTTTACGTGTGTGTTCATAGTGATAAGCGTATGCGTGTATATATAAGCGCTTATACCCGCACTGTATTCTTAAATAAATTACGCCTATTGAAATTATAAACTACCTCCTCCTGCGGAAATCTCTCGCGAGCCGCCGTTGGGCTCACGACGCAAGCCAGCCACCTAACGCTAATGACAATTTGAGATTTCTTGGTTAAGGTCCGCAGTGCATTTCCACTAACTTTTGACAATTGTTCAAGAAGAAAGAAACTTAATTTTGAAATCAGAAACGGTCCTAAACTGACTAGGTTTATACAAAGAGAAAAGAAACTTCAACTACTAGAGTAAATAAATACCATTATATATACCAGGAGACATCTTCTTATAGGGATGTTTGGATATTTTCCATAAATTTGATCAGAGTTTAGGAAGTTTCACTTTTTGAAAAAAAATGTGTGCAATATAGCATGGAACCTAGAGAATATATATTAGAATTTTGAAAATACAACTATTAGTTTATTTCTAATAGTCGAGTGCGCGCAATGCATGTCGCCACTAATGTGTGATAATTTATCACGCATGATATATATGCACACCCGAGCACCATGCATGCATGCACGCACATGTATCACACAATGTACAAACAACACTTTCCCTTCTCGTGCTCCCCTTGCTGTTGTTCTCGTGCGCTCTCCTTTCCTCTCGGCTCTAGTACCGTACTGTCTCCTCCTCCATGATATTGGCACCGTTATCGACCACCTTCTCATTGTACCATTTGAAGACGCTATTCATTACCCTCTTTTACAATGCCTCCCCATCCGGCCACTGCGCCCACCTAGTTTGGCCATGCCCATATATTTGATTTCTTTTTGGCAGGGTGTAAATGGACCTGTCATGTTCAAATCAGGCGATAGTGTTCCAATCTACACCGATTATTCCTATAGCCACCGTTAGCCATTTTCGGCTCCGGGAGGTGAGGGGAGCCACATATCAATGTGTGACATATAGTTAAGTCCCTCTTTTGTGAGATTTGTGTCCTATTGTGGCAAGCGCCATCATAGGGAATAGAAGTACATGGACCCATCATCCCCTTCATGGTGTGCCCATCATGATCCACTCCATGGAACTATTGGTTCGTAGTGTTTGTCTCTCATACTTTCGGTCTTCTTTGTTGTCAGTCCATCTACGAAGTATCAGTCTAACGACGTCCGGCCTTGCAAGAAGTGTGTTTCCGATTATGGTGAGTCCAACGATTTGAGATTCTCACTTTTTCGGGAGGGCGATTCTTCTGTAGTTTTGGCGACAAGAACATGAAAAGCAAATATGACGATTCCTAACCCGTTGTACGCGCAACCGCAATCCTCTCCGCACGCGCTCCTCTGGATCCACGCCGCCTGGCCCACGCAGGACCATGCCGGAAATCCTTTTTCCTCTCCTATACCTTGCAAATACAGTACCCCCACTCCTACGGACCTACACAGTCCCCACCCCGTGAATCCCCCCTCTCGCCTCTTCTCTCCTCCTCACTGTTCAGATCTGGATCAGGCCACCGGCACGGCTCCACCGCTCACTGCTCCGATGGTCTACTTCTCGGACCTGCTCCTCCACCGCCCCTCACTGCTCCGGTGGTCTACTTCTCCGACCTGCTCCTCCACCAGCGTGGCCGCCTCTTTTGCCCCCTGTCCTCAGCTTCAAGGCCACAAGACCAGATGAGCTCCGATGTGCGTGCATACATGAGACAAGTAGCATTTGCGGCTGTGCATGCGTATGCATTGGGTTAGAGCAGCTCTTTCCATGGATTCGTAGATTAAATCTGTAGATTTTATGCAGTGGATTTTGTGGTTGTGGGTTCTTCCTTTATCTTGATTTTGAATCCTCACTCCGATGCATTTTCCTGGATAATTGTTTATGCCATGTGTCGATGCTTCTTAAGCTGCAGAAAGTGTGATGCATTTTTTCTTGCTTGCCTTTATTCACCGTGTGAAGATTTGATCTATATGAGGGACTGAAGAAGAGATTTAATTTTTTTTGATTCGGTAAATATATGAGGGAAGATGTGCTGAAAGATATGGTATTGCGGGCCTTTCTTTTATGGATAAAAAAGACCTATGTGCGGCTGTATGTACGAGATATATTTGTTCTACACACGGTGAACTAGTATGTACGAGATATATCCGAATTTTACCATAAAGTTGGGGCCTTTGAAGTTGAATTACCGAAGAATTTTATGTTTTCCCTACTTGAACTTTAACTTCAAACTCTAAAGAACTTTCAGAAAATTGATAAACTTTGCTAAAAACAGTTAAGAACTTTTCATTTTTATTCTAAAATATTAAATTAAAAGAATCAGGAGTTGAAGAACTTTCTGAATAGTGGATCTGCACTTTGTTAGAACTAGTAAAGAACTTTGCTATTTGGAACCCAAAAACTATATAAAAAGCTTGTCTGAACTTTGATAAAGAGTTTATGGAACTTTTTTTTAGCCATTCACAATTTAGTTTTATCTTGGGTTTGCAATAATAACCAAGTCCACAATTTGAAATATATGGATATTGGACTTGTTTTGTAGAGCTGGCCATGAGAAACTCAAATACATAAATGAATTTAAATTTGCATAATTTATTTATAAATTACGGTGATATATTTGTTTGTTGTGTAATTTTGTGTTTGAAGAGGTGCAGCACGGTTGGACATGCTTTGGTGGGCCAAGGGAATCTAGTTCTATAGGACTTCATATACATGCACTAGAATATCATCTCCCCGTGGAATACATGCATGGCTGACATCAGGGTGGGCCACATCGATTAGACAACATGCTGAATGAACGGCAAGAATATAAGTTGCGCGCACAATGGGTTAGGAAAAATCCATGTCCCATGAAAAGATTGATTATACTAGGGAACTCTGGTAGTTCTTTTGGCCACTTGAATATATAAATTTTCTCTACCAAGTCAATCAAGGTAAGTCGTTGTTCTAAGAAAATGGAACATGACAGTCGCATTGTTAGAATAAATCCGAGGCATACCGTTGATCATCCGAGAACCAAGCAATCATACGAGCACGACACCGAAATTTGTTAACGAGGTTCACCGATATGGCTACATCCCCGGGGCTTGACTACGGGCGCTCCTCCCTATGACACCGTCACAATACCGCACACCAGCCACCCGTGCGTCGGCACACGCCGCCGGCTCCCCCTTGCGCGCCTGTGCTATTATGTTGGCATAGGTTACATCGTGTGTCTAGCCCTGCTATATATGAAAGGTCTAGGATACAAGTGTCCTATTAGGACACGACTACATATCATATCTAAACACAATACAACTCAGAGTCCAACTGTAACCTACCTTGTACACAATATTCGACACAACTCTAACAAACTCCACCTTGGCGAATATTCTCCACCACCTTGAATTCGTCAATGCGTCAAACTTTCATGTACATTGGACTTGAGTTTATCCCATGAGTACCGCTGCTACTCCAAAGACTCCATATGACTCCACCTGCAACTTGTAGTTCCTTCTTTTCTTGACCACAGTCAATGCTCGAGCAAAATTAAGTTCCTCGTTACTCTAGTTTGTGCTCCCAACTTCCAGAGTATCAGTCCAACACCATCACACACTGATCACTGACCTGTGTGAAAGTGAACAACTCACATATTAGGTGTCACACACAAGAGTTACCTGAACTCAACATCACCGCTCCTTTCTTGACCGCCTATCTGAAACTTGAATGAATTTCACTATTGCTTGTAATCATCCCGAGTCAAATTCGCAGTTGTCTCACCACATGTATGACCACCAGAGCCCTGGTCCGTCTCCATGCACCGTGCATACCGCACGCCTCGCCGCTATTACCACACCGAGCCTCCACTGTCCTGGTCGAGTCTCAAGGGTCGTGAAACCACACCATTCAACCCCCATTGCAGAGTACCACCGATCATCACCGACCGATGACGAATTTCACGCTTCCATCAGACCACTGGGCTCCAGTTTGAACTACGTGCCCCTCACTTTTTCCCACCGCTGAATAGGCTTCAACTCGTTGTGCACTTATGTCGTAGCCCCTCAATCCAGCTCCACCTTCAACATAACTCCATGGTAGATGATCAATCCACCCTCGCGCCTCATCGACTTCAAGCTCCGTGTATACACCACCTTGAATCAATCTCGCGCCATAGTCTTGTCGAAGCCACACAAGCCCTCGGGGCCTGCGCCACGTGTTTCCACGCCCAGAAGTCGGTCATCATCAGCATCACACTCCTAATGTCATCGTCGCCGATCCCACCACCGTCTTCTGTACCAACCGACTCGCGTCGATCCGTCAGACTATCTAGTCCGACCCAGCCGAACTTGCCCGACTGCATGACACGCTCCAGACTCCTCAAGTCATCATCGTGACAATCTCCATCCATACACAAATGTGTACCAACAAAGAAACCAAAGCAAAGTCCCACAGCCTTCATGTGTGAACATACCAAATCAGATCAACAAAACTAAGCTAGCTCGAACTCCTGATTCATCACACGTCTGTAGCTGGCCTTTCTTTTTCTTTTCTTTTTCCATGAAAGCATCACGATTTGACTAAGCCGTCGTGTCATATTTTTTTCTCCAAACAAATCACGTGCATGTACCTTGCCTCTGGAGTCTCCATCGAATCTGCACAGCAACACTTCCGCGCAGCACCTCCGCCTTGTCCATTGTCCGTGCACCACCAGAAGCCAGCTCGGGCAACCTTGCGGCCTTGCCTACCAAGCATGCGCACACATGGGCCTTAGGCCTTGTACAATGGGAGATGCTTAAAGGGATGCTTAGAAAAATAAACCGAGATTTTCTGAAGCACCGGTGCCTATTTCTACGTTTAACTAAGCGTCCACTACTAGAAAACGGAGCTTTAAAACCGGTTCGTAAGGGCCTTTAGTGCCGGTTCCATAACCGGCACTAATTGGTGGGCACTAAAGCCCCCCCCCCCTTTAGTACCGGTTCGGCATGAACCGGCACTAAAGTGCCACCACGTGGCGTGAGCTCGCGCCCTGGTATGGGGTTTTTTTTGAATTTTTTTTTAAAAAAATTCGATTTTTAATTTTTTTGAATTATTTGGTGATTTAGTCTCTAATCACCTCTCTTAACTGCTCAAGTGTGGATCACTCATTCCAAATCATCTAACTTCCCGACTGGTCACCCATCCCTTTCACTATTCCAGCCCGAGCACGCTTAACTTTCGGGTTCTATTCTCCTTCGTTTTCAAGTCTGCACTTGTTGTTTTTCTGACAATAGTAAGATGCCAATCCTATTAACCCTCAGGAGTTTAGCTTGAGCATGAAGTCACACATTTCACTGTTTGAGTTTGAAACTATTATTCTAAAAAACAGTAATTATTTAGTAACACTAATATTTCTTGAATAAGTTTGACCATAGTTTGACCATGGTTTGACCAGATTTGACCAAAATTCAAAAAATTGAAATAATTATTTAGTAACACTAATATTCTTGAATAATTATGTAGTAACATTAATACTTCTTGAATAAGTAGTTTGACCAGATTTAACAAAAAAAAATTAAAAAACTTAAATTTGACCATATCTTTTTTTTCCTTTTGGAATTTGAGGATTCTAAAAAATTGCAAACAGGCCGTAGGCGGTCTCCATCGGATGCGGATTTTCGTGCTGAATTTTTTGATATATTATACGTTTTTTTCCGACATCATATGCAAAAGTTATAGCCGTTTTACATTTTCCCTACACTTTTTGCAAAACATGTCCAAATTTAAGTTTTCAAATTTTCCTAACTAGTAGATGTAGTAATATAAATACCTCTCGAAGGATTTTATTTTTTGAAGTTCTTATCATTTTC
>NC_041382.1:739062471-739133762 GCF_002162155.2 Triticum dicoccoides
GGTTCGTGGCACAAACCGGTACTAAAGGTTAGCCCTTTAGTACCGGTTTGTGACACGAACCGGTACTAAAGGTGATCGTGGGGCCCCGGCCTGACGCCAGCCTGCCATCACCCCTTTAGTACCGGTTCGTGGCATGAACCGGTACTAAAGGTTCAACACGAACCGGCATTAATGCATAGCCGTTCGAACCGGCACTAATGGTACCATTAGTGCCGGCTCAAATTCAAACCGGCACTAATGTGCTTCACGTTTGACCCTTTTTCTACTAGTGGTCTCTCCTGTAGAAATAGGCACCGGTGGTTAAGAAAAGTCTGATTTATTTCTGTAAGCACCTCCCCTAAGCACCTCCCATTGTACAAGGCCTTAGCCGCGCCACTGCTCAGCTGGGCTTCATGATCACTGCGCCACGCACACCTAACAGGCCGCTTCCAGCCGCCGCGTCAATAGACAATCCCGCTGCTTGCGCCATATGCCGCCGAATCCGATTCGCTTCGATCTCGCCGACATCCAGATGATTCTGATTGCTTATCAACGGAGGCTTCCGTTTGCTGATCCGTTCGCCGCCGTGATGAAATAAACAGAAAACCAGCTTCATCTCCTCTATATCAACATAAAAGGCCTCTTCAAACCTTGCTCATGATACCACTTGTTAGAATAAATCCGAGGCATACCGTTGATCATCCGAGGACCAAGCAATCACACGAGCACGACACCGAGATTTGTTAACGAGGTTCACCGATATGGCTACATCCCCGGGGCTTGACTACGGGCGCTCCTCCCTGTGACACCGTCACAATACCGCACACCGGCCACCCGGGCGCCGGCACACGCCGCCGGCTCCCCCTTGCGCGCCTGTGCTATTATGTTGGCATATGTTACATCGTGTGTCTAACCCCGCTATATATGAGAGGCCTAGGATACAAGTGTCCTATTAGAACACGACTCCATATCCTATCTAAACACAATACAACTCAGAGTCCAACTGTAACCTACCTTGTACACAATATTCGACACAAACATTCAACCTACCCATTGAGGCCTCCTTTGGTTTGTAGGATTTTTGTAGGAATTCTATAGGATAGGATTTGCAAAGGAAAAATTCCTTTGAAGCCCTTTGGTTTGTAGGAATGGATTCTTATTCCTATGTAGGATAGGAATCAATCCTTCACGTTTTGGAGGAAAAAAAACATTAGCCTAGACTCAATGAAAAAATTCTTATCCTATGCACCAAATGACATCTCTTTCTCTATAGAAATTGACATACATGTCATCTCATTTCCTATAATTTTCCTATTCCTATAAAATTCCTATCCTATGAACCAAAGAAGGCCTGAACTTTATTTTTTGGGTGCGGCTAGCACGCAAAGGATATATCTCGCCTTTTGCGAGCGATAAGGAGCGCTTGCCTGCAGCAGTCGTTCCCACGTGGCCCAGACGAATACAACAATTTTTTTTGCTAGTTTCGTGTGAGTTTCTCAATATCCTTTCTAGTGTGGTCTTTTTGTTGACCCGGTTTTGTATCCGGTTTCAATATTTTTATTAAATTTCTTCTATTTTGCCCTTTTCCTCTTTTTTTGTGTTTCCTTTTCAAAAACATTGTGGACCAGGTACAGGCTGGCCCAAGCTCTGGATGAGCCTAACTAATATTTTTAAGGTCCCCCGCAAATAACAATAATATTTTGTAAGGTACATTTACAATAATAATCAGTTATATTGCAATGTGTAGTTTTTTATTTGATTTTAGAATAAGAATACTTGTATCAAAGGTAGAATTTTTAAAAAGTGTTGTGTACAATTGTTTTTAAATAGGTTCCATAGTTATGAATATGTTCAAGTATGTCATATGTAATGTTCACGTATCGTCTGTAAATTATTTGAATAGATAAAATGTCGTCCATGTGAACTTTTTTAAAAGTATGCTCCATCCATCGTAAAAATGTCAATATCAATGTAAATCATTGTTAATCATATTTAATGTCTCTTAATTACACTACAAAATTTAATCCGTATACATGGAAATTGTCGTTTTCCATGCTTATTTGGTTTTCTTCTTTGATAAAAAAATATGTTCATGTCACCTGAAATTTTGGAACAACATTTTTCAATTTATCCTGTCAGCTTAGCATTATAATTGAGAAATCTAGTCAGCTTAGCAATTTGAAAAGTCAACTAAAAACAGCAATTTGTAAAAGAAAGATTGAATTACATGCTCTAAAGACCACCTGGGAGTTATTCTGAAAAGAAAACAAAAAATTGTCTCAAGAAAAACTAAAAAGAGCAGCGCCTGGCAGAGGAAAATGGAGCGGCGGTTTCCCTCAAGAAAAATGGAGCGTTGGTTAGCAGAACATCCATGGGGGATCTGCTCGGCAGCATGGCGCCTGGCGTCCGGCGAGGCAAGGGCTGTGGGTGCGCAGGAGACCGGCAGCCTGACGTTCGTGCACTCTCGCTGTCGCAGGGCAGTCCACCTCTTCTAATTTCTTCCCGAGGTGATTGGTGGCTTGGTGCTCGCTGCTAATTCAGTCAGCGGGGATCCGAATCACCGCTCAACGGTGAGCAACTCGTTAAAGGCTTGATATTTCCCGTGAATTGGAGATTGCAGTCACGAGTTCCTATGGTTCGATTTTGAGTCCCCCACCGTGCAGGCGAGCTGTTTGATGAAATGCTCAAGTGAGTTCGGGCCGAGCGGGGGTCGATGGCGGGGCCAGGCAGCATTGAGGTAATTTGCTTCCTTCTCTGTACTAGTAAATGTGCTAAATGTGCACGTGCAACGCACGTATTATCGTGTAAAAAATTGTCATTCCTTTTGGAAAACAATAAACAAAACTATAATAGTGTGCTAACATAATTAAGAGACGCAATATTTAGTGAACATATTTGTCAATCATTAATAAACTGACAATGTTCGAGGGAAAACTTTAAAAAAGTATATCACGATTTTATGGACCAAATCCTTTTCGAATCCTTGCCAATAAACAAGTCACGTGAATATAAATTTTACACTGATATTATGAAATTTTTGAAAAAATAGACGAAGGCATGACCATGAAAAAATCGATGCACAACAATATGTATTTTTAAAAGGACACCACAGGTTCACACACATAAATAATATACATGGTTCAAAAACATGACCCAAAAATGAACATGGGTATAATGAGTAATCATGGTCGCAGGCATGACATAGAGGGAGTGCAAATGTTCCCTTCATCTCTAAAGAAAAGTGGGGATGTCCCAATCAATTATGGAAACGTAGTCATGGGGTACAAATGTCGAACCTACTCGCACAACCAGTCTGCTGAGCGCATCATTCATTATACTCATCATTTACCAGGTTGCGGTAAATTGAAGTCTTGCAAGAGCGGGCTTGGTCAAGTCAGCCATGTAGTCTCTATCTCTACTACTATTAAACAATCAAACAAGAACTTTCTTACGCGCACCCTGCAATTAGTCCCACAATAAGCCCAAGCCAATCAGTACCACACGATTAGGCCAACAAGTCTCAATCTAACGGCCATCATTAATCCAATACCTCTACGGTGTGCACTTAGCATTTACCAATGACTGACCATACTTCACCAGGAGGGTAGTAGTCGAACAACCAGCCCCGCGTGTCCCCTACAATCACGGAATCAGATCGCAAACTAACAACCAACCCAGCGTCCCCTACAATCACGGAAAATCAGATCGCAAGCTAACAACCAGCCCAGTGTCCCCTACAATCACGGAAAATCAGATCGCAAGCTAAGGGAACTTCACGCCCTTGACCTTGACCTCGCCGCCTGGCACATACGCCGCACACCAATATCGTCTCCTGCCTGCACGGCGACCACGCCGCACTGCACCGTCCCGTCACCTCCATGCACGATCGCCATCGCCGATTGTTGCCGCTCGCAGCGTGGCATCCATCCCGCGAGATCGCCAGTGCCCAGGAGAGAGCCTGCCCCGGCACCCGCACCGCCGGGCCCACCCTGCACTGGCACCCACGCCGCCGCGCACACGCCCGCCGGGGCAGGGCGCCAGCGCCTGTCGCGTCCCCTGAACCAGCCGGGCACACGCAGCTGTGATTCTTCCGAGGACTTCTTCAGGTTCGACTTCTTCCTTTGACTGTTGCAGCATTACTCATGATTAGATTTTTTATAATAGAGTTCTAAATAATAAACAGTCGCACAGCAAAATGCTATAAGCCGTTCATTTCACATACTGACTATATGAGGATAATGAAACTGGATTTGTGTTGCAAATTGCCTTTACTATATCAAGTAAATACAGGAAAGTGACTTTACTATATCAAGTTCCATCAACATGACCACCAACACAATCGTTCTACAAAGTAATATAGCATCTATCCAGCTCCAGGATGTTACAATGAATTGTATAAATCTGTATAAACCCACCTTTGCACACATGATGATTGAGAATGTGCATGATTATTTAAACTGAAAACATCTAGAGTACACGTGATCCATTCTAATTCTGAAAACTAAAGAAGTCACACTTCCTGCTTCCTGAGTACAAAATGGTGCATTTGAATGTCTGTTTGTTGGAACTACGCAACTTTGGCATATCTTTTTTTTTTCATGTGCATATCCTAATAGGTGAGAGCATCAACAAAGATTTTCTTGATCTATCATGAACCGGTTTAGAATATATGTTTTCGCAGGACTAATGCTTGTGGTAAGCCATCTAAGAAATATTTAGAGTTGCCGACAAAGGTAATCTGGAAGTATGATTTAGTAAACAAATATGCCCGACCATCACATCAAGGAAATGTTCCATATACAACTACATGAATTTCTTAGAACAATAAAAATATTGTGCAATGCAACGAAGATTCAAACCATACTCTTTGATTCAGACTTGTTGCTCCCATCCCCTTTGGGTACCAAAAAGTGTTCAAGTTTTGTACCTGATCTGGAATCCATACCCCTGGCTTGCTGAATGACTCGAGCAGGTCAGAACCACATAGCAGCATTACCTTGACACTTCCTGAGACAAAACGCAAGTCGTAAACAACTGATTTATATACAGTGTTATAGTACTGATACATTCGGAGATCCAACAATGTGAGAGAAGACACTACTGTGTTGCAACAACAAAAATCATTGAGTGTTGCAACAACAAAAATCATTGTCATATACCTTGATTAGCTAAGCCGTCCTTGCACAGAAGAATTCTTAACTCTTGAGAGAATGGTCAAGGTACGCTGATGACCTTTCTGCATTGCCTGTATCAAGAACACAAGAATGTGTCCATCAAATGAACACATCGTCCGAACTGAAAGTACCTTATGTGACAGTGAAAATCCAATGGTACGCATGTACTGGTAACATGAAAAATCAGGTTATTATGCATGGATCAACCATCACGAAAGACGAGCTTCAACATGCCAATTCGCAGAGGCGAATCCGGTGAGCAGACGGCAAGAGGTCATGAGCAGCCCCAAATTGCGAATTCGGTCATGAGAATGTGGTGTTAACACAAACCCATACACGTGTCCAATTCCGCATAGTACCTTCTTCTTGTTAGCATCGGTTCACCAGGGACATGTATCCATTAAGGCAGTAACATCCCAGCACCGACTACCCTCGCTGCTGCAACTCATCCTTCGCAACCTCTGTACGTATGAAACAAGAGATGGGGTAATATGTAATCTGTTTGTTCTGATTCTCAGCCTGTTCTAATATTAACACACCACTTCATAGTTGCTAAACAGATTTAACAGGTGCTGCGGCTTACCAAACATGCCTGTGCATGTAGGTGGGAAGGTTGAAGCTCCCGGTGGCCACCAGCACAACACCACCCCGCCTTCCCCCGTCTCTGCGGTCATCCAGTTGAATAAGGGAACGTATGGTGGATTAGGATGACTCTGAATAACGCAAGTGAAGAAATCCAAGATCAGGTTCTTTTCTTTCTGCTTACAGATTTGGATCCGTGGACAGCTTCTCCGTGGGGACGGGAACTTCTCTCTTCCTGGGGTCGGCGTGCGCCGCCCGCCTGAGAGGTCGGCAGCCGGCGTGTGCGGTAAGGGGCCGGCGTCACCGGCGAGCATGCCAAGCTCGACCGCCTCCTCGAGCACTTCGACGGCCGAATTCGAAGGAGGAGTGAGGTGGAGCAGGGGCATGCACGTCCGTCGGCGTGGGTGACGAAGGGGACGGGCGGCCTTACAGGGAGCGCCGGCTGTGGAGGGAGGGATCTGGCGACCATGGAAGATTAGGGAAGGGAGGAGAAAAGACAGGGGCGGTGGAATGACTGACTTTTTTTAGTACAACTACAGTATATACTAGCAGTGTCCAGAGAAGGATTGTGAGTGACTGTGGCGTTGTCCAAACCAATTTTCTTTCATCTTCTAGAAAAATACTTTTCTTTTATAGGGGCATGTTCGATTTTGGGTGCCATTTTTTTAATCATCATGGCTTTTTATGATCATGATGATCAGTTGATGGTTTAAAAAGTTTTGTATAAATATCTATAAAAATTAAATAAAACTGAATATATTTTATGTTTTGTAATCCTGTAGGTCATCTTGTGGTGTGTGGATGGTAAATTTTATGAAATACTCCCTCTTGTAAAGTTATATAAATTTTATGGACTACTTCACCGGAGATATGTTGTCTGATACTCCTATACAGGTATTTTTCGTTCTGTATCATTATACTTATTATGTCGTATCACTATTTCAAAACTAACTAACTCTGATTACTACTTTATAGGATCATATGACATATTTCAGAACAAAACTATATGTCATTTTAGTGGACTAGGAATAAAATGATGATAATACAAGAAATCAAGACTTGAAGTTGAGGAGGAAGTTTTTGAAATATATTTTAAAGTGCGAAGGGAACCAAGCTCAAACCAATATCCCATCCATCGGATGAAGCACCATAGATCGTATCAACAAATGGACCTTCAAGAGATAATGTTGTTTAGTTGTGTGTTTTTTTAAATTATGTAACAAATTATAATAGAATTATGTGATCATCAATGTTATATGAAGACATGTTTCTGGGTCGTATGTTACACGCGCGCTCATATCACTGAGCATAAGACAGATTTGAATGGGTCAGTAAAAAATTCGCTAGAAGAGAAAATATACTCAAATAGATGTTTTTATTGTAGATTATGATACGTGCGTTGCATGTGCATGTGTACTAGTAGTTGCTAGTGACCTGGTTCTTAACAACATTGGCCATCTTGCGGAACTCCTTGTGCATGCGAGTGGAGAACGCAAAGGCTTGGTCTGCTGCGTCTTCATCTTTGTTGTCAAGAGGACCACGGTCATCTCCTTTTCAGTAGCTAGCTGCACCACGTCTTCTTGTTTGACAGGTGAAAGACCAGTAGGAGTGGACATTATACAGGTAGTTGGTCCCCATGCTGAACTGAACCGTGGCACTGCTATTGCGAATTACTACATCAGGTCAGAGTGCAATACATGTTAGATAGTTATGGTTTATGATAACCTTTGCAGGTAAGCTTAACAAGATATATTAAGGAACTGAAAATCGAAGGTAGCACATGCATAAAAGTTTCAGGCGGTAGTTCCATTTTCAGTGAACTAAACAAATAAAGTAGAAAAGGACAAGCTAATAAGGCCATGTGTGCACAACCAGCATCTGAAAGACCAATGTAGTACATGAGGGCATCATCTCAGTTCATAGATAATCGGTGAACAAGGGCATCATTTTTTCAGTTTAGAAACAATATAAATTGGCAATGGATGTCAATCTGCAAGTACATAAGAGAGGTGAAACTATCTTACATAGTTGTGCATGTTTAACATGAGCTTAGTTTGTGAAGCATTTGTCAAACATCCAAGAAAAGAATACGAAAATAGATCGAAGCACATGTACGACGGAGGCTGCGGTGAAATTTCCCAGAGATGAACGTGACTTTCGATGCACAATAGACCGTTTCAAGGACCTGAATATGTACAAAACCCACAATACGTTATTATGGATAATTATACGACATACCTTCAAAGAATTAAAATGTGCTTACTAACAGAAATACATTGAAATAGGATGCAGATCAGGAAAACGTACCAGTCACTTTGACCTAACTCGATGTAGCTTTGTTCACTGGATCTTCTCCCCGACAACTTCATTGTAGTTTCTGCACAATAACACATTTTCTGAAGAAATATATTCTGCACACAACCAACGGTTTCTCTGAAGAAATGTATTTTGCACAACAGATTAAAGTTTCTGCATGATAACTAAAAAAAGATGGACATTAACAAACATGCAAGCGGGCTGAAAGGAGAAACCATGTAATCCAAGTCTGCTCCCTAACCACAGATCTATCAACATATTACACAACACACAGAAGTGTGTTCTTGTGTTTTCTTACAAATAAGATGTTGTGTAGCCAAATCATATAGACTGAACCAACCTGCGCGACGTAAACACTTGCAACAGATCATGTATCAACATTTTACTTTCCTCTTCCTTTCCCTTGATTCTCGGGGAAATATGATGGCCCAAAACTGGAGCACAAAAAAGTGTTAGCTGATTCTGGACTATGGGCTAACCAGCGAGTGAATAGCGAAAGCCAATAATTATGACAGATTCTTGATGTTACTAAGACCACAACATTTTAACTATGGGTGCCCCCCTCTTTGGGTACCTTGGCGCTCAATTTGGCCTGTGCCACTTCCATAAGTTTTTTCTTTTCAGCCTCTCTCTCTCTCTCCTTTCCACCAAACCTAAAGCGTTCTTGAGGTAAACTAACAACATACTTTTTTTGTGGGTCACTAACAGCATACTGAAGCTGGAGACATCTATTACAATTACAAACGCAAAATAAGATAGCAGATGCATGATGTACTAATCCTGATCCGAATGTGTTTCCAACTTGCTCAAATAGGTTGTTACATATCTTTGGACCTGAATATGATGAACAAATATTTAAAACTGACCAAAAGTTCAATCAAAAATTTGGGCCTTAAACAATATTGACTGATAAGAGTAATGATAAGAGTATTTGGTACCTAAATTTACCTGCCAATTCATCACAACAATATTTAATATCACGATACAGGATATGACAGAATTAAAGGGAGACGTCATGATTTAAGTTACTGCGAAAAGGATAGTTCAGAGCTCTGGAACATTTGTATACCAATGACACTACATCAAGAAAGGATAACAAGTGGGGAAAGACATACCCTTCCTTCCACTAAATCCTGCGTACCAATGTTGACAACAGTACATCCAATGTCCTTTGCAGAGTTGAGACACATCATGTGATTTTGATTCCTCTCCCATGGGTTACGAACTCTTTTCTTATTTATTGCTCTCTCATCAATGGTTCCACATACAGCTACATTGATTAACCTACTGATCAATGAATAAACATCAGCTACGGCTCACAAACAATTTCTGTTCAAAGAGTAAATGAGCATACAACCTGTAGCTAGCTAGAAAGCCATCTCACCAGAGCAGGACACCGTCCCTAATAAGATCAAATAGCTGGGTGCCGGATGGGTCAATTAGCAAGTACTTCATCAACAATGGGTCTTCACCTCGGTAAGTGTTAATATGCGCCGCATAAGACTTCTCCTTGTCAGATTGTGCAGCAGCATAATGATGGTGGATCTGAGGAACAATATTAATTATTGCGGCCGCCAGCGGTCAGCACCGCCACCGTCGCCCGTGGCGGCGTCTCCTTCCTTGGCGCTCACCCTTGCTTTAGATTCAGAAACTCCTGCAGAAATACCGCACCAAATTCGCCATTCGAACCAAACACCACACTGAACCGCTCATATTTAGTTCAGCATAATCTCAGGAATAACCATTCAAATGAAATCCCATGACTATTTTGTGACCAAGGAACAGAAATCAAACCAGTCTTGAGAATTCATTTACAAAGAAAAGCCTAATTTTTGAAGTTTCCTGCGCAAAACAGAGATGTAATGCCTGACAGATTATAGAATTGCCAATTTCTGTTAATAAAGGAAATGCATAGGATAATCTATAGTACTTGGGCTTGTTGCCTGCTAGCTCATCCTAAACAAGAACACTTTGTTAAATGCATTGTTTTTTTATAATCTACAATAATTAATACCTCAACAGGGCAACCTTGGAGATAATTCCTCCTCGCAAAAATAAGTAAATAGAATCCCTCCAATTTCCACCATCATCAATCACAACATGTACTGATCTAAAAATAATAATCGTTGAATGAATGCAAATTCCAGAGTCTCCAATCGTGTCCTACATACTGCATGAATATTACCATGACAGCCATATATACTAAGCATATAAGCACTAACAATCTACATTGTAAGTTACAACTCTGAAGGAAGTAACTGATGGGGCTACTATAGATGTAGGCATGAACATAATTTTGCTAGACCCAAATGATGATAGGATAACTGAAATTGAGACATTGCAGGATCTGCTAGCACTGAACCCAGAACAGCAGACGCCGAACTTTGTGCATTACTATCTGAACAAACAACATTGAATATAAAATACGACTTAGATTGACGTGCACAAGCAGCTTCTGTACCAATCAGATATTTCACACACAGTGAACCAAACATCTTCAATACGTTACCAACTTAATTTCATGAAGTATGCATCATCGTCTAGAATTACCAACGGGTTGGGGGTGGAGATTGGAGAAAGAAGGGAGGAAAGAGAAGACCCACCAATTTGGGAAGCACGGGATTCTGCTTCAATGGCACCAGAGCACACATCACAAATGGAGATGGAGATCCGACCTCGAGCACCTTCTCGCGGCCAGCTCCAAGCCCTTAGTCGATTGGTCTTGGATCCTGGAGAACTGCAACAACGGCGGCCTGGTGCGGAGGAACGTGGGGAGGCGGCCCGGTGCGGAGGAGGGCGTGGCGGCGGCCTGGTGCGGAGGAACGTGGGGTGGCGGTCCGGCGCGTAGGAGGGCGTGGCGGCGGCCGGAAGGGGAGGGGCGCTGGTGGCGATCCAAAGGGGAGGGGCGCTGGTGGGCGTGCTAATCTGGGGCATGATTTGCGCGCGAGGGGAGGGGCAGGGCATACGCAGGATTGTCTGCCGGCAGAACATTTAATCTGGGACTTTTATTTGTATGATGAAACCTTGATGTAATATAGACTGTTAGATGTGACTTAGTGGGATTAATCGGACGCCCCTGGTAATCCTGTGTACATTTTTTGGTGTGGTTATAGGGTAATTTAAGTTTGCTCTTTTAATATTTATTATATATTATATATTATTATAATTATTATAATTATTATTAATAGTAGTATAGATATAGATTCGAAATTGCCATTGCCTGGTTGAGTGGAAACCTTGGGCGAGGCTGCTTCCACGAGGGCTTCAACCTGCCCAACACACCCCATCCACCGAACCCGGATGGCACGGTGTGACCACTGACCAACAGTAGCCGAGTTGGACACGAGTTTGAGTTTCCACACAAAACAGAAGCTTGTCACATCACTGATTATGCCACACTCGTTTCCCCTACCTTTCTTACCACGGCATAGACTTTTCCTTACCAAAGAATCTGTAGCATGAGGATTGTTCTAACTCAGCTACCTGACATGCAACATGCTTATATTGATTAGTCTATATCCGTGTACCTAGCCGGCGTTGAAGTCTACTGAGAAGACCAAAGGCAACTAGTGAGGTTGTTTCTTCTATATATATAATATAAGAGGAGAAGATGATTCCTTACAGCATGCTCAAGTTGCAGGAGAAGATGACCCTTCTCCTCCCCTCCGTTCCTTCCCCACAGCAACAGGCAAAATCTCCTCGTGCCGATGTTAATAGTACTGATGGCCCTTGAGCTCCTCGTGGCAACAGTCGCCGCTGCCCCGTTAGCCTTGCCTGGCTGCCCGGAGGCCTGTGGCGGCGTCACCGTCCCCTACCCTTTTGGCTTCCGGCAAGGCTGCTTTCACAAGGGCTTCAACCTCACCTGCGACGAGACGGGCCATCAGCCGAAGCTGTTCTTGCACAACGACGTGGAAGTGGACGCCATCTCACTGGTGGGCGGCACGGTGCGTGTCCAGAGCAAGATCGTGAACGGCGAGTGGGACTACAGGAACGTGCCATACCAAGCGCTTAACCGAAACAGGAGCGTTCTGTTTGGGAAGCCCTATATTGGCTACGACGGCTCGTGGTCTGGCGGCCTAACGGTGTCGGCCGAGCACAACGTCTTCGTGGCCATCGGATGCAACTTCATCGGCTACCTCGCTGCAGGCAGTGACCGGGGTTCCGTGTACGTCAGCGCATGCGCCACGCTGTGTGACTCAGATTATCCGCCACCCGGGGACACCTCGTGCTCGGGCGTCGGCTGCTGCCGGACGACCATCTCGCAGGGTTTGCCCGCGTACGGGGTGCAGCTCAAGGATTTGAACCAGACTGAAGCCGCGTACGCAGGCAAAGGCAAACCCGTCAGTTCACGCCTTCTGTCCGGGGAAGCCTTCATTGTCGATCGCCAGTGGTTCACCGGGAGTAACGTAGGCGCCATGCAGAATAGCACTTTCGGTGATTTCGGAAGCGCGTATCGATCTCGTCGGAGCAGTCCCAAGGTGACCAGGGTACCCACCGTGCTGGAATGGTGGCTGGATGTAAAAAAGCGACCGTGACTTGGTCGTGTTGGATCCCCATTCTGTATCAGGTTGGAGATGCATGAGCTTGAACAGCTCCGCTGCAAACATCGACGGTGGAGTGAACAAGGTAAGGTGCAACTGCTCGGATGGATACGAAGGCAACCCTTACATCATTCACGGATGCCAAGGTAACGCCACTCTGCCGAGTGCCGACTCTCCTTTGTTCTCCCCCTTCCAATATTTTTTTTGCACCTCCGTTGTGCAAGAGATTTGCAACAAAATAGCTTCACATATGGCAGTTCAGTCCACCTTACAAATTTCGAAAGGGATCGAAGATTAGTGGCCCTTGTGCTTTTAATCTAGTCCATGCGGTATGTTGGGTGGGTTACCGAAACTATTGATACCGTTTAGATAGGGCGAGGCTGAGCAGCATTGAGGTCTCCTTTTTCTCTGGTCATAGAAACTCTGATTGCCTGGTTGGACTTGAACCACCGAAGCAGTTTGTGGCCATCTCCTTGCCCGGGATGGTACGGTAAGACCAATTGACCAACACAGCGATCGACCGATGCCTCCGGTCTGCGAAGGTCACTATAGGCATAGACAAGTTGGACATGAGTTTCCAAATAAAACACAAGATTGTCAGGCCACTGATTATGCCCAGGATGGCACGGTACGACCAAGTGACCGATGCCTCCAGTCCACAAACTGACAAACATCACTATAGCCTATTTTCTTTGAAACAACAGGCCTTCCCGAATTATTACTATAGCCTATAGGCATAGACAAGTCAGGCAACTAGATTTTCACATCTTCACTGGCTAACCATGCCACCTTCCTTTCATTAAACAAGAATAAGTAAAATGGGCATTGACTAGACATATTTTCCTTGTGCCAAAGATATACTCCACTAGCTAGTACTTACGTTTGCAAGATGATGTTGTTTTCCATTACCCCGTCCAGAAAAGCATAGTTGTTGCAGTTGCAGGGCTGATGCTTCGGCTTATAGTGGCCACATTAGCAGCTCTGGTTCCTAGCTTTCGGCTTCCAGCAAGGGTGCCTAAGCCTGGGGCTTAAACCACACGGGCGATGAGATGATCCATGGAAGCTATCGCTGGTGTGGAAGTGGTTAACATATGCCTGGCCGATGGCACAAGTGTTTATTCCCGTCTGCTGGCCACAAGGCCCCGGATAGTCTCCACGAAGCACAGCTGGTTTCTAGCTAGCCGTGAGATATGGAATGCAACATCATCGCTAGTGTCATAGCCTATTTGGACCACTATGTTACTGTCTGCTGTGTATTGCGCGAACGGCCTTGGGGGCAAGCGAGACCTCATGCTCTCTCATTTGTGCTGCCAGTGCCAGATGCCTGTCGCCGGACCAGGCACTTGATGGATACTCCCTTCGTCCGGAAAAGCTTGTCCCAAGCTTGTTCCTCAAATGGGTGTATCTAACACTAACTCGGTGTTAGATACATTCATTTGAGGGACAAGTTTTTTTGAACGGAGGGAAGTAGAAAGGAAGCCTTGTGATGCATTTAGGCTGGGGCACCACTTAGGACCCGACTGTGAGTGAGTGATCTGGTTATGTAGGGGTTGTTAGGCCCACTTGCATGTATGCGTTGCATGTGTGTGTGGCTCTTTGTGTCTCATGTGTCCGCACTGGTACCATGCAATGGGCATGGTTAGTTGCCTTTGTGGTCGACGCATGTGTGAAAGGAGGCAGCACTGATGGTTTTTGGTTTTTGTTGCCACTATGGGTGTGGGGCAGGGGAGTGGGGAGGTACCGTGCTGCTTCCTTGCCGAAGGTAGGGGTCCATTGCGCCGCCTGCCTTGCGCTCTTTGGCACGATATCACCAACACCTCTAAAAACAGACACTAATAAAAAAAGGCCCCATGTGGCAAAGGGTGTGACGCAATCACCTCTGCAAATGTACTCCATGTGTAACTTTTTTTAGGGTTACGCCATGTGTAACTTGATCTATGTTGCTTTAGAGCCTGTTCATATGTCAAACATCTTGACAAAACCCTCAAATCCAGCGCCGTGTGCCGTGCACTGGCTTCTGTCGAGGAGTTCCACCTGTCCGGTTAGCACAAATCCAGCCGATCCTTTGTGCTAACAGGCTGGCTGGCCTGCCTGGAGAGAGCCCTTATGCCTAGTTGGAGAGAGGATAAGAGAGGTCAGGCCTCGGCGCCTCGCCAGTTCGAAGGGAAACTATGGGCGTCCGAGATTCCTTCATGTCGCCTCATCCGGTGGCTGGTACTTCTCCCTTCACCTCCCTACATACCCTGTAGCATGCAGCGGCGATTCCTACATACAGTTCCTGCAGCACGCAGCGGGGGCGGCCAATGGTTGCCAAGCAGCGAGGCATCGCGGTCCCCGCGTCGCCCTGAGCTGTGCCATGGCAGCAACTAGGCCCCTTATGTCGTTGGCGTGCTCCAGTTGGGACGGTGGGCGAACCAGGGTGACTGTGTGGGGTTGGGTATCATTCAGGTGGCAGCTCAGCAGACACTGGGTGGCCTCGGTTGAGCGGGCGTGGGGGTGGGATGGTGGCGCCGGCTGCGCTAGGGTAACGTAGGATGACGAGAGGAACAACATGAGGGAGAGGGTGGCATTCCATCGTAATTTAGTCTAAATCCTACCGAGCCGTTCATTTTCCATTTATCGGTGGCAGTGGGGAGGAATTTTTGCCAACTCCGCATTTCTGAGGATTCCGGGGCGCAGGAAATTGCCAGCTTCTCCAACTTCTCGGAAATACACTACGGCCAAACACTACTTCTCGTAGCTGGCTCTACGTGCACTGTTGGCACAGAGCGGAGTTGGGGGGCTTCCGATCAGGCCCTTAGTCACGTCGATATCGACTAACAGGGTTCCATTGCTTTCTTATAGTAGTATCTTAGAATCAACTTTGAATTCAACTAGCGGTTGATGACTGATACCTGAGTTCTGCTAAATACTACTTCTCCGTCCTAAAATAAGTGACGTGGTTTAGTACAGTGGTTCCATTGCTTCCTGCAGGGAGTATTTCTTTTTCTCCTCCCTTTTATCTTGTTGATTTTGTAATGTACCATGAATTATAGCCTTTGTGTTAATCTTATTGAGGATTCAACTGCACTTGAAACTTACTTGATAAACATCATTACATTTTTTTATTTACAACGTCACCCTGGTTTTGAGCTTTCCTTTTTTGTTTACTCCCTTTTCCTCTCCCTTCTAGATATCGATGAGTGCCAACAGCCAGTTTATCCATGTGTGCATGGGACCTGCATTAATATGCCGGGGACATACCGATGTGCAACAAAGAAACGTATCATCAGCCTCCCAGGTACAAATACAACTCATTTGCTTGGTATAAGGAGTTTCTCAGGTCCAAATTAATTTAAGTTTTAGCTCGTCTTAAGTCAAACTTGTTTAAGTTGACCAAGTCTACAAAAAAATGCACCAATATTTTTATGTTGTACTCAAGTTAGTACACAGTTGGGTCATCTATTTTGAAACAAAGGGAGTAGATCTCAGTACACATTTGCGTATGCATGGTCAAACTTAAGTTTGACTTCAGACAAACATAAATCTTCAATTAATTTTGAACGGAGGAGTAGCTGTTAATTTGTTATATACCAAAACCACTATATCTAACCAAGTTTTTGCTCTAAGGTTAAACCACTTGGCTGAAAATGGCCCATGGGTATATATGAATATGGCACATGTATTATTTTGGTATATGGCTGTGTAGAAATGAGTGGTGTGCCTAGATTTTTGTTTCAAATTTTTTGAACTAGCGTACAGTTTTGCTTGGTAAGTTTAGTGTTTTTTGCTGGCTGGGGAACAATCCGTACGACATTGTTTCTTCTGTGCTTCCCTCTCTTGTCGCTGTCGTTTTGACTATATCATTTTCTTTAATCGGTGCCGCTTTTCGTGTGCTTTCTAAAGCCTGCCGTATCTGTAGTCTGATTATATACTATTTCTCACTCATCCTAATAGAAATGACAGAGCTCCTGACACTTCTTTGAAGAGAAAAAAACATGGGCATGTTACGTGGCTGTTGTTTACTTGATTTATTCCTGGTGTGATTACAACTCTAGAAGTTATATATACGTGTGTATGTGTATGTATAGGGGCATGGAGTATGTGAGCTCGAGCTCACATGCACCCTTTGCTACAGTAAAATCAATCTTTTTAGAAATCAAAAAATCTGAAACTTTTTGGCAACAAACATTTATGTATCTTTCACATGCGTGCCAATTTTTGTGATGAAATGACATCTGTGGAGGTCTCGGCAAAATCATGCTCCAAACTTGCTTAGTGCTTAGATAATAGACAATCTTGGACACGTGTGGTCTTCCTTAAATAAATTGGTATAAAATGTAGTTTCTAGACATAATTTTCCCTCAAGTCTGAATCTGATTTGTAGATTGCTGTAAACATTCATGGATCTCTTCCACTAAGTATCAATTTCTCTCATAATAGGAGTATTACTTGATACAACTGATTGTTCAATGCCTATTTGCACTTAATTGATTATACAATTGCTTCATTTAGTTAGTGAAATAACTTCTACCAACATTTTTTTTACTGAAATCGTAACCAGTTTATTTGTTTTACTTGTGCTGCACAATTTTCCCATTTTGCTATTATTTTAAATTGGTATGCAATTATCTGTCAAAATTGTATTCTACCACTTGATGAATCTTCTATCACTCGATGAATCTGTCTATCTTTGACTCTCTATTTAGTTAATTGATTATACAATTGCTTTATTTGGTTAGTGAAAACTTCTACAATGCAGGTATTTGTCTACAATTTTTTTACTGAAATCACATATTGTACCATTTTGTTTGTTTTATTTGTGCTGCCTGTTTTCTCCATTTGGTTATTATTTACAAAAAGGTATTTGTTTGTCTAAAATTTATTTTACCATTCAATGAATATGTCTATCTTTGATTTGCTTTTTTAAGAGGTTTTTGTGTTTGAACTTCTGTTTGTGTTCATTGGACTAATCTATGTTGAATTATTCAGGGATTTTGTTGGGCACATTTTCTTGGGTGGATTGCCAATTGTTTGTTGATGTGTGATCCATGTTTCGTTGTTTAGGGTATCTACAATGCAGGTGCTAAGATAAGGCGCTAGGTTCCAATTGCTGGTCGTTTCGTAAAAATCCTGAACGTTCCCAGGATTCTAGCTGGCATGGATGCCAAGCCAGTCGTCGGGTGCCTGGCCTCCTTTTTTTCACGTGATCCTTTCTAACGAGCGCATCAGATCCTCAACCGACTACGGTAGTGCTCTAGTAGGCAGACTTCTCCATCGGCGCTTCTTCCTTGGTTAATTTTTTTATAATGTTCTAAGCTCCCCAAAAAAGCGCCCCTCTCCCATTGTAAATGCCCTTTGTGGGTGTAGAGATCCGTGGGTTTGCTTCTTACATTGCTACCTTTTGCATGATAACTAACGTGGTGCATGATATGACCACGTGTGCATGGATGCATGATATGACCACATGTTCCCATGCACGTAGTTGCGTCCCGCGCTAAAATCATAAGGTGTGGTTGTGTTGAGACTCTCGACACCGCTTCTTCCGGAATTTCTGGAGTGTTTCTTTCTATATAAATATGATGATGATAAATGTATATTTTTCAAATTACTTCAATGCATGACTTTCGTTTCCGTGACTACAAACATATGTGCATAAAAGTATTTTTGGTCTAAATTCTCACACAAAATAAAAATACCACGACACACGTAATGTATTGATGGGGCGCGGCGTGTCTCCGCGCGGGCATAGCTAGTAGTGTACCAGTAGAACGGCTGCAGAAATACTTCTACTGCATCTTTTGATTTTAAAATCAGTTTTTCTACTACTTGAACATTGAAATCATCAGTTGGTTGACCATTCAAAAAGAAAGAGAAAATGGAATAAATATAAATAAATAACAATGTTGTAGGAATAATCAATAACACCCCGGGTTCCTACTTAGCCCGAGAAGGCACACACTAAGTTGATTATCAAGGAACAACCAAGTGAACACAAGCCAATCCCTTGTCATGATTAAGAAGACAAGAAATAAAAAATACATAAGAATGCAAAGTCAAATGGATAAAGGAGAGCAAAGAAGCCCAAGTAAAGATTCAAGCCCACCATGGCAGAGGTACGAGAGTGATTGGTCCACTGTAGGGTTATGGACTTGCCTCCTCTCTGTCCCTCCCTTTCTCTCTCTCCCTTTGTCCACCATGGACCTATGAACCAAAGGTTATCTTTTTTGACCTCCCCACCTACCATTTCAAGGGCAGTCTTGATAACTTCTCAAGTACCCCTAGCCTATATAAACTCCCATGGACATGTAGCTAATTAACTCTCACTTGAATAAACTCAAGGGGAGGGCACTAGAGAGCTTCAAGCCTCGCCGCAGGGTCGTCTCCAGAAATTCGGGACCCCGGTGCAAAATGCAAATGATGCCCCACAATCTAAAAATTCTTATAACTGGAAAATTAATACAACTAAAGCATATTCATAGTTAAGTTATATTGCCTCTAAATGTGTGGTATTTCGTGCAATATTATGAAATAGATCTAATACACCAACTATCTTCCCTAAAGAATTCATCCATGGAGCGATAAACATTTAGCAATTTGTTAATTAACTCAAGAATTGATGCACATGTACACTATATTCACTAGCCATTCAATTATTGAACTGGAAAAATGACCTAAATAAATCTGGTTTGCTTGGGCGCACCTGATGGACATGGACTGATCTGTGATGCCTAAATTAAATCTCCAAATCGATCTAGCCTAAGAATACTAGGCCCGTAAGGGTTCCATTTTTCTGGATTTTTTGGATTTTTTTTACCTATGCTATTTGAGCGACACGTTACCTCCTCCTGTGCAGTACATCCTACAGCAGTCTTTCCTTCGTTTTCTTTTTAATATATTTGTTTGACTGCCGTGGCATGCATGCCTTGGTCTATCTCACGTGAGCTTTTGTGGTGGCCTTCTAGATTTCGTCTGATTGCTGCATGGGCCATGCATGCTGCCACGTCTGCCTCACACGTTGTAGACTGGCGCACGTACCCTACCGTGTAAAATAGGTACATACAGCTATCCCTGCCGCCGTGTATGATCCACATGCACCTGCTAGCTAGCTTTCACATGCATGCGCTTTCGATCAAAGCAGGGCGCACCTTATTATTCCGCGCTGCGCGCTAGCTGACGATTGAACTGCATGCATGGACGTACATGGTGCACAGGAGGGAGGACAGACGGGCGATCAATGGCCTTCTAGATTTCGTCTGATTGCTGCATGGGCCATGCATGCCGCCACGTCTGCCTCACACGTTGTAGACTGGCAGTTTGTTGATCGACACGTTGGCTTCTGGGCTTTTCTGGTGGGCTTCATCTTTATTTTTTCTTTGCTTTTGGTTGCTATAAGTAGCTGGCCTGGTGTTGGTTCACGGTTTCCCCAAGAAATCATCCCAGCCCAGCTCTAGGCCGCCGCTGCCTCCTCTCCTCCGTCTCTGCATAGGCGCGTGACCCCGTCCTCCCCAACCTGTTCGTTGGCAGCCCATAGCGCCAGGTCCTCCGTTTCCCCCAGCGAGGCCGAGGTGATAGCGCGGCGCGCAAGCCCGTCCTTCCCAACCTGGTCGCCGGCCAGGCTCTCCGTATCCCCTCAGCGAGGCCAAGGTGTAGTGGTGCGGCACGCAGCTCCATCCTCCCCAGCCTGGTCATCGGCCAGCCCCTAGCACCAGGCCCTCCGTTTCCTCTCAGCGGGGACGAGGTGCTAGCGTATACAGGGAATTCCCGCACACAGCCGCTGCGTTTCCTTACCCTGGCGGCACCTCTCTTTGTCATGTAGATCAGAATCGAAGCCTCCTTGCCACGCCTGAGATTTTGTGCGCGGTTAGGAGGGAGGGGAGTCTTTGTTTATGTCCGTCTTGCTGAGTTCTTCTTGTTCGTTCCATCTCTGTTATGGTTCGTTCCGGTGCGCGTGCTTCCCAGCGTGTTCTCTCCACGTCGTTGGATTCCTCTTCCTCGGTTGGTGCTGTTGATGGGAGGTTTCTTGCCGAAGGTAGTTCTGTTTCTCATGATTATTGCTCTTTTTAGTCTTTTATTAGCTATGTGTGATTTTAGTATGATTATTGCTCTTTTTAGTCATTTATTAGCTATGTGTGATTTTAGTAAAAAAATGGGTTGTTTTTACGTGCATGTGTGTTTTCAAATTTGGGTGCTAATGAGGCGCGGTTGGTTGTTTTTACGTGGCTGTGTGTTTT
This sequence comes from Triticum dicoccoides, assembly GCF_002162155.2. Classification (NCBI taxonomy): domain Eukaryota; kingdom Viridiplantae; phylum Streptophyta; class Magnoliopsida; order Poales; family Poaceae; genus Triticum; species Triticum dicoccoides. The sequence continues at coordinate 739,083,277 of NC_041382.1, forward strand.
CAGATTTGGGTGCTGATGAGGCGCGGCGACGATGACATGCACGGCAAGATATCCGTCGTGGGAAGCGTCCTGTTGATTCATCGTCTGGTGGGTGCTTTCTTTTTTTAACTCCTTTTGTATTGTTTTTAGAAAAAAATTGCTAATTGGTTGACTTTTGCAGTTGGAAGGAACGTTCGGCCTGTACTTGAAGAACTGGTTGATCCTTGTCTTGTTGCTGTTAGAGTTGCATCTGATGTGGAAGTTTTGTATTGTCCCTATTTTACTGCTGGTTGGTTGTCTGGTTCCTCGCGTACATACCTGGTCATGTCCAGCCCACGCGCCAGCACGCTCTCGCTCAGCCCAGGCCAGACCTGTCTACCTTGCCGCGCCCAGGTTACACTGATGTACTTGTGCCTACCCACATCTGTAGTTGCCTGACCAATTAGTCTACTATAGCGCACTGTAGCTGTGCCTGACCAATTAGTCCACTGTAGCCCGCATGCAGTTGTGCAGCTTTCTCCATAAATCACAGCAAGGTCCGCCTCGTCCTACTTCTGCCCACCCGTGAACGTATCAACAAGACAAATAAAAGATGCAAATAACTATGCATTGTAATTAAAGATATATTTCTGGACTAGACATGCATAGACTGCTTTGCGCAGACCTGAGACACGCATGTGTAAAGTACTATCATCTTTTGCATGTTGTGCAATACGTTGTCCCACCGAGGACGGCGGAAGCAGTCTCTGATTACTAGCCAAGTGTTCTACATGCAAGCGGTCTACCATGGCGATGGCACGCACGGAACGTTTTACAGTTACTGCACGGGACGATTTTTACAGCTCCTGCATGCAAACGATCTACCATGGTACGACACGCATGCAGGTGACAGTAGTTCTACAGTATATACGGCCAGTTGCTATATAAAGAGGCTGGTCCATGCTATGGGTTCACATGCTTCCAAACCTTTACAGCGTGTGTGAATAAACAATGGTGCCTTGAGACACTTTGCCACTATTCTGACTAACGGTAGGCATGCTTTTGGAGAGATAAGATTACTAAATTGTTTTGTTCTTCGGTCATCTTGCTTTCAAACTTGCTGATGCCTTGTGGTTTCGTTTCTTTTGTTGTCATTTCTTTTCAGGCATTTCTATTCTGATGGACGACGAACTTTCTTCCACCAACGATGTGGGCTTCCATCGCCCAGATGCAGAAAAATGTTTCATGGGAGCGATCCAGCTTGCAACCCGTAGTTGCGTGCCTCTCCATCGTAATTACATAGTCACCCCATGTTCTCCCTCTAATGATCTTTCGTCTCGGCATGTACTTGCTGCTCTCATCGCTAGGTTCACCGGGCACTACAAGCTATCCTTCCATGATGTCACTGCCAATAGGATTGTCATGACCTGCACCCACCACACCACTGGAAACCGTGTCTACAATTTCTCTAGAAGCCACTCCACTATTATTATCCAAGGTGTCCGCTATAGATTTATGGTAGATGACGCACTGCTCCATCTAGGAAGAATCTCTACCAATCAGTACATTATTATCTCAATGAGAAATCTGCCACTTCATCTGTGGAAGAGCATCATAGTAGAGCAAATCCTCACTCCATATTGCTCCTTAGATTATGTCACACAGGACTCACTCTTAATAGAATATCCATCCACTTTTACATGCTATGCGTGGGCCAGTCCATCCATCGCGGTGCCTCCAACCATACAAGTGAACGTTTCCGACGAGGACGCGTACACCGCAGACCAACAGACGGCCTTCTTTAGCGCATATAATGTAAATCTGTTCATCAGCGAGTACAGAATCGGGGCCCACCCAGTGAAACAGCCTTACTGCCCAACCGTGCTAATAACCAGTTCTGGAAGCAAACCAATCCAATGCTTTATTTCCCAGAGGTTTATCGATACCGCCCAGATTCAGACTTTGTCTAGCATGGTCATTTTTTCACCGCATGCTGAAACCTATTTCTCATCCTTTGATAGTCTTGTGACTTATCTAGGTGATATAAGATACATCAAAATTAAAGCCAGAAAGCTCACGTCGTCAGATTTTTTGCTATCAACCTCCATTCCTCTCACGGGTCGCTCGCTCTATCACACTGTACGTACCATATTTGAAGTTGAGATCCGTGCTGGTGAGGTTGACATCCAGCCATGGACACCAGCATTTGGATCATTTGGGTTTCCAATCAATTGCACAGTCGAGCTCAGGATCCATGGCATGCCATGCAGTTTTTAGACGGCTCCAATAATTGAGTACCTTCTTAGCCCGTATTGCATGGTGAAGCAGCACAAGACTGTTATTGATGATCCATTAGAGGACCATGAGGAGAACATCGTCTCATCCTACGATTGCACTGCTTGGTGTGAGGACGCGAGGTTCATCCCACGCCAAATCAAGATGAGACAAGTGTCGATCGAGCTACTTGACATGACTGAGCCTTTTATGGTGACATGCATGCAATTCAGAAAGATGGAAGCGTCCATCAAGGCATTGATCAACTGAACAAGTAGCTGTCATCAGAAGATGTGCAAGTTGGGACTTTGTAAAAATAAGTGCTGCGTGTTTCTCTTTTTTTAACCCCTTTTAGCAGTAAGTAACTAGATGTGCTGTAAAATCTACTACCTGTATTGTGATTTACTCCTGTGCAAGTTGGGACTCTCTCTCTCTCTCTTTACCTCTTTTAGCAGTAGTAACTAGATGCGTTGTAAAAGCTGGCCACCTATATTGTGAATTACTCGGTTTCTCCTAGCAGCGTAATCTAAGTTTATTGTGCGGACTGGCAAATGCATGCATCACTTGTCAACCAAACCAAGAAAGAAAAAAATGCCGTGAAAGAATTTAACGAAGTACATAAATTGCAAAGATTACATACCTTAATTACATAAAATACCTTAATTACATAAAATAAGGCAGCATACAACCATACATCATACAATTGACAATTTTATTGAAAAAGGAAAGAATGAAGCTGCTGCTATTCAGCAACTTTGCTAGGGCATGATCTAGGCCATTTCATTATCACCAGGGCCACTGCCATCAACTTTTCCACGCCAGGTGTCGAACACATGGATTCGAGATAGATCCACGCCTTCGTCAGGAAGATATGCAGATGGCAATTCAGACATCAAGGGACCACGGTCCAAAACCTCTTTCACATGAATGGTCACAGGGAAAACCATCACTCTCCTATAGGTAGGTGATGACGGACGTGGTGGCGATTCTCCTTCATCGTCAGAGTCTGGCTTCCAAGGTGGCAGAGGTGGTGTCGGCACCTCTACTTCCACTGATTTAGGTACCTTGTTAGGATTAGCAAGCCATGCAACTACTTCAATTATCCATCGATCTTCGGACGGTAATATCTCAATGAGCTCGCCTCTCAGGCCTGCAATAATCAACCTCATTGTTTCCGGTTCCCAGGCAGTTTTTGGTAGACCTTCAAAACTAAGGTTTGTCCGATACTCAAGCTGTCCATATGAACACCGAGCATCATAATTCGTCGAGAGCCAGGACGTGCAACCTCAAGCTTCAACATCATTTATACTGGAGACAAACCACCGACAACACGAGCAGAAGAACTAGCTTCCTCACTCTACCATTATGTTACCGAGACAAATCCAGCTGGAGGGTCGACATTCCAGGTGTAAGAAATGACGAAGAGTTTTCTGACATGCTATGGACTACTTTGTGCTAACAGGCTGGCTGGCCTGCCTGGAGAGAGCCCTTATGCCTAGTTGGAGAGAGGATAAGAGAGGTCAGGCCTCGGCGCCTCGCCAGTTCGAAGGGAAACTATGGGCGTCCGAGATTCCTTCATGTCGCCTCATCCGGTGGCTGGTACTTCTCCCTTCACCTCCCTACATACCCTGTAGCATGCAGCGGCGATTCCTACATACAGTTCCTGCAGCACGCAGCGGGGGCGGCCAATGGTTGCCAAGCAGCGAGGCATCGCGGTCCCCGCGTCGCCCTGAGCTGTGCCATGGCAGCAACTAGGCCCCTTATGTCGTTGGCGTGCTCCAGTTGGGACGGTGGGCGAACCAGGGTGACTGTGTGGGGTTGGGTATCATTCAGGTGGCGGCTCAGCAGACACTGGGTGGCCTCGGTTGAGCGGGCGTGGGGGTGGGATGGTGGCGCCGGCTGCGCTAGGGTAACGTAGGATGACGAGAGGAACAACATGAGGGAGAGGGTGGCATTCCATCGTAATTTAGTCTAAATCCTACCGAGCCGTTCATTTTCCATTTATCGGTGGCAGTGGGGAGGAATTTTTGCCAACTCCGCATTTCTGAGGATTCCGGGGCGCAGGAAATTGCCAGCTTCTCCAACTTCTCGGAAATACACTACGGCCAAACACTACTTCTCGTAGCTGGCTCTACGTGCACTGTTGGCACAGAGCGGAGTTGGGGGGCTTCCGATCAGGCCCTTAGTCACGTCGATATCGACTAACAGGGTTCCATTGCTTTCTTATAGTAGTATCTTAGAATCAACTTTGAATTCAACTAGCGGTTGATGACTGATACCTGAGTTCTGCTAAATACTACTTCTCCGTCCTAAAATAAGTGACGTGGTTTAGTACAGTGGTTCCATTGCTTCCTGCAGGGAGTATTTCTTTTTCTCCTCCCTTTTATCTTGTTGATTTTGTAATGTACCATGAATTATAGCCTTTGTGTTAATCTTATTGAGGATTCAACTGCACTTGAAACTTACTTGATAAACATCATTACATTTTTTTATTTACAACGTCACCCTGGTTTTGAGCTTTCCTTTTTTGTTTACTCCCTTTTCCTCTCCCTTCTAGATATCGATGAGTGCCAACAGCCAGTTTATCCATGTGTGCATGGGACCTGCATTAATATGCCGGGGACATACCGATGTGCAACAAAGAAACGTATCATCAGCCTCCCAGGTACAAATACAACTCATTTGCTTGGTATAAGGAGTTTCTCAGGTCCAAATTAATTTAAGTTTTAGCTCGTCTTAAGTCAAACTTGTTTAAGTTGACCAAGTCTACAAAAAAATGCACCAATATTTTTATGTTGTACTCAAGTTAGTACACAGTTGGGTCATCTATTTTGAAACAGAGGGAGTAGATCTCAGTACACATTTGCGTATGCATGGTCAAACTTAAGTTTGACTTCAGACAAACATAAATCTTCAATTAATTTTGAACAGAGGAGTAGCTGTTAATTTGTTATATACCAAAACCACTATATCTAACCAAGTTTTTGCTCTAAGGTTAAACCACTTGGCTGAAAATGGCCCATGGGTAAATATGAATATGGCACATGTATTATTTTGGTATATGGCTGTGTAGAAATGAGTGGTGTGCCTAGATTTTTGTTTCAAATTTTTTGAACTAGCGTACAGTTTTGCTTGGTAAGTTTAGTGTTTTTTGCTGGCTGGGGAACAATCCGTACGACATTGTTTCTTCTGTGCTTCCCTCTCTTGTCGCTGTCGTTTTGACTATATCATTTTCTTTAATCGGTGCCGCTTTTCGTGTGCTTTCTAAAGCCTGCCGTATCTGTAGTCTGATTATATACTATTTCTCACTCATCCTAATAGAAATGACAGAGCTCCTGACACTTCTTTGAAGAGAAAAAAACATGGGCATGTTACGTGGCTGTTGTTTACTTGATTTATTCCTGGTGTGATTACAACTCTAGAAGTTATATATACGTGTGTATGTGTATGTATAGGGGCATGGAGTATGTGAGCTCGAGCTCACATGCACCCTTTGCTACAGTAAAATCAATCTTTTTAGAAATCAAAAAATCTGAAACTTTTTGGCAACAAACATTTATGTATCTTTCACATGCGTGCCAATTTTTGTGATGAAATGACATCTGTGGAGGTCTCGGCAAAATCATGCTCCAAACTTGCTTAGTGCTTAGATAATAGACAATCTTGGACATGTGTGGTCTTCCTTAAATAAATTGGTATAAAATGTAGTTTCTAGACATAATTTTCCCTCAAGTCTGAATCTGATTTGTAGATTGCTGTAAACATTCATGGATCTCTTCCACTAAGTATCAATTTCTCTCATAATAGGAGTATTACTTGATACAACTGATTGTTCAATGCCTATTTGCACTTAATTGATTATACAATTGCTTCATTTAGTTAGTGAAATAACTTCTACCAACATTTTTTTTACTGAAATCGTAACCAGTTTATTTGTTTTACTTGTGCTGCACAATTTTCCCATTTTTCTATTATTTTAAATTGGTATGTAATTATCTGTCAAAATTGTATTCTACCACTTGATGAATCTTCTATATCTCGATGAATCTGTCTATCTTTGACTCTCTATTTAGTTAATTGATTATACAATTGCTTTATTTGGTTAGTGAAAACTTCTACAATTTTTTTTACTGAAATCACATATTGTACCATTTTGTTTGTTCTATTTGTGCTGCCTGTTTTCTCCATTTGGTTATTATTTACAAAAAGGTATTTGTTTGTCTAAAATTTATTTTACCATTCAATGAATATGTCTATCTTTGATTTGCCTTTTTGAAGAGGTTTTTGTGTTTGAACTTCTGTTTGTGTTCATTGGACTAATCTATGTTGAATTATTCAGGGATTTTGTTGGGCACATTTTCTTGGGTGGATTGCCAATTGTTTGTTGATGTGTGATCCATGTTTCGTTGTTTAGGGTATCTACAATGCAGGTGCTAAGATAAGGCGCTAGGTTCCAATTGCTGGTCGTTTCGTAAAAATCCTGAACGTTCCCAGGATTCTAGCTGGCATGGATGCCAAGCCAGTCGTCGGGTGCCTGGCCTCCTTTTTTTCACGTGATCCTTTCTAACGAGCGCATCAGATTCTCAACCGACTACAGTAGTGCTCCAGTAGGCAGACTTCTCCATCGGCGCTTCTTCCTTCGTTAATTTTTTTATAATGTTCTAAGCACCCAAAAAAAGCGCCCCTCTCCCATTGTAAATGCCCTTTGTGGGTGTAGAGATCCGTGGGTTTGCTTCTTACATTGCTACCTTTTGCATGATAACTAACGTGGTGCATGATATGACCACGTGTGCATGGATGCATGATATGACCACATGTTCCCATGCACGTAGTTGCGTCCCGCGCTAAAATCATAAGGTGTGGTTGTGTTGAGACTCTCGACACCGCTTCTTCCAAAATTTCTGGAGTGTTTCTTTCTATATAAATATGGTGATGATAAATGTGTATTTTTCAAATTACTTCAATGCATGACTTTCGTTTCCGTGACTACAAACATATGTGCATAAAAGTATTTTTGGTCTAAATTCTCACACAAAATAAAAATACCACGACACACGTAATGTATTGATGGGGCGCGGCGTGTCTCCGCGCGGGCATAGCTAGTAGTGTACCAGTAGAACGGCTGCAGAAATACTTCTACTGCATCTTTTGATTTTAAAATCAGTTTTTCTACTACTTGAACATTGAAATCATCAGTTGGTTGACCATTCAAAAAGAAAGAGAAAATGGAATAAATATAAATAAATAACAATGTTGTAGGAATAATCAATAACACCCCGGGTTCCTACTTAGCCCGAGAAGGCACACACTAAGTTGATTATCAAGGAACAACCAAGTGAACACAAGTCAATCCCTTGTCATGATTAAGAAGACAAGAAATAAAAAATACATAAGAATGCAAAGTCAAATGGATAAAGGAGAGCAAAGAAGCCCAAGTAAAGATTCAAGCCCACCATGGCAGAGGTACGAGAGTGATTGGTCCACTGTAGGGTTATGGACTTGCCTCCTCTCGGTCCCTCCCTTCCTCTCTCTCCCTTTGTCCACCATGGACCTATGAACCAAAGGTTATCTTTTTTGACCTCCCCACCTACCATTTCAAGGGCAGTCTTGATAACTTCTCAAGTACCCCTAGCCTATATAAACTCCCATGGACATGTAGCTAACTAACTCTCACTTGAATAAACTCAAGGGGAGGGCACTAGAGAGCTTCAAGCCTCGCCGCAGGGTCGTCTCCAGAAATTCGGGACCCAGGTGCAAAATGCAAATGATGCCCCACAATCTAAAAATTCTTATAACTGGAAAATTAATACAACTAAAGCATATTCACAGTTAAGTTATATTGCCTCTAAATGTGTGGTATTTCGTACAATATTATGAAATAGATCTAATACACCAACTATCTTCCCTAAAGAATTCATCCATGGAGCGATAAACATTTAGCAATTTGTTAATTAACTCAAGAATTGATGCACATGTACACTATATTCACTAGCCATTCAATTATTGAACTGGAAAAATGACCTAAATAAATCTGGTTTGCTTGGGCGCACCTGATGGACATGGACTGATCTGTGATGCCTAAAATTAAATCTCCAAATCGATCTAGCCTAAGCCTGTGTGCTGGACCGCCGAACCCCTACTGCTTTTCTTGGCCACGTTGGCCCTTGCCGCCGCTTATTTTCGTTCGAATTTGTTAAACGAATTATGCCATCTGCCCTGCCATCCTGCTCCTTGCGGTTGTGCCACCACCAAGCAGATTCAATCAAGTTGTCGTACCTGGGAAGGCTAGAAACCAATCGTGTGGCGTGATTTTGTTGACCTACAGGGAGTTTGGGAGAGGCTCGGTGTGATCGATCGATCGGGAAGAAGCTCGGGCGATCAAACCAGGCTGGCAGGCCCAAAAGAGTGCAAAGAAATGAAATAGCCTAACGAGAAATATATATGGCCCAAAATTGGGCCCCCTTGGATTTGGGGACCCTGTGCGGTCGCATCGCTCGCACATGGTCTTGGGCGACCGTGCCTCGCCGTGGGAGCTCTAGAGTCATGTCCGTGGAATCTCATTCACACAGACTAATGTTAAGGAAGAGAAGCTTGGAAAGGGCACTGAGGAACCTGACCGACTTGGGGCATGTGACCAAACCTCTCTCTACACCTTCCTAGCATAGGACTAGTTGCGCTTCTTCGAGGCAGCAAACATATTCAAAAAATATCGACGTGTTAATCTTGTCGGTGTATGATGACCTTTGCCATAAGGGTGTTGTACACCCCCCTAATTAAATATTCATTGTGCTTGCCTTACCAACGGCATCCATGATAACTTGATTACAACCAGTTTGCTGAAGGCACCCCTAATCACACCTTTTTACTACAACAACAAATAAACAAATGAAATAATGACTATTATGTGCTTCTTAAGCTAGTAAACCATGTGACCACTCCTGAAATATATTTTTTGTTACTTCCAATATGTTTGCTCTGATAAATATTCGAAAAAAATCATTGAAGTGGTATTGTTGAGCAGTTTCAAACTTTCAGTTCAAAATTTAAATGTGTCTGTGGCATATTATGTACTATCAAACCTCACTGCCATTCTCTGCAGGTTTAATTACCGCAATTGCAGTAACTGCTGGTTTTGGGTTACTGTTTTCACTTCTGGGTGCTGCCAAAATCACTAATAAACTCAAGCAACGAAGAGCCAAAAAGTTGAGACAAAAATTCTTCAAGAAAAATCATGGATTGCTTCTACAACAGTTAATCTCTTCAAACAACGATATAGCCGAAAGAACAAGGGTTTTTAGCTTGGAAGAACTGGAGCAAGCGACCAACAAATTTGACCATAATCGCATCCTTGGTGGAGGTGGCCATGGCACGGTGTACAAAGGCATCTTATCTGATCAACGTATTGTGGCCATCAAGAAGGCCAAAATTATTGTACAAAGGGAAATCGACCAGTTCATCAACGAGGTTGTCATACTTTCACAGACAAACCATAGGAATGTGGTGAAGCTTTTTGGTTGTTGCCTTGAGACAGAAGTTCCTCTACTTGTTTACAAATTCATATCAAATGGAGCTCTTTCATTTCATCTCCATGGCCAAAGTGAGAACCCATTATCATGGAAAGATAGGTTGAGGATTGCACTAGAAACTGCAAGGGCCATTGCATATCTACACTCTGCTGCTTCAATATCAGTATACCACAGAGATATCAAATGTGCAAATATACTACTTACTGATACCTTGACATCAAAAGTATCAGATTTTGGAGCTTCGAGGTCTATTGCAATAGATGAGACAGGAATACTTACAGCTGTCCAAGGAACCCATGGTTACCTTGATCCTGAATACTACTACACTAGTCGACTCACGGAGAAAAGCGATGTTTACAGCTTTGGTGTCATCCTAGCAGAGCTACTGACAAGGGTGACACCAGTTTTTTCTTCTCATTCATCAGAAGGGACAAGCCTAGCATCACATTTTGTATCACATATAAGAGACAATCGATTCTCAGATATTCTAGATGCACAAATTGTTGAGGAGGGAGGGGCTGAAGATGTTGAGGTGGTTGCAAGACTCGCAGAAGCATGCTTAAGTTTAAAAGGTGAAGAAAGGCCTACAATGAGACAAGTGGAGACAGTACTTGAAGATGTTCAGAACTCAAGAGTCAATCTTAGTTCTCAGATCACAAGAGTGAACCGAAATGCTATAAATGATCAACCATACAAGGGAAGTAAAGGCGGAGAAGAAACTAGACTGTACAGCTTGGAAAAGGATTTTATAGAGTCGTCTGAAATTCCAAGATGATTTTACTTACATGGTGAAGAATTACATTTGCTTTTATTAGTTTGGGTGCCAATTTGGAACTATGAATTGTAACATGTATGTAGCGGTAACCCAGAGGTGAGCATAGGCTCATCGAGGACATAGTGCACCCGAGGCTTTTGTGCTACCGGTGCGCCCCCAGTTTAAAACTCATGCAATATTTTATAAAAACTTATAAAAATAATTGAGTACACAGAGACAAGATACATGGACTTTATCTTGGTGCATGTATGCGTCTTTACTGTACTGGATACATAAAACTGCAACTACTCTTTTGTATCATCTAGCAACCCAAGTTGAACCCATGCACGTACACATACAAAAACTAGATACGTACAGGGGCGGACGCACGTTGATGGTCGTGGGGGCAGCTGGGGAAAGTATCCGGTGCACCGGGGCTTGTGGTGCTACCGGTGCACCGGACTATCATATTGCATTTAAAATTGTTCGGAAAAAAATTGAAAAAAAATCAGCACATTCTTACAACATCGATCTATATTGTCGCAAAATTTCAAGTCAAAATTCGAAATATTTCTTGAGGTAAAAAGATCACAAAGTTGACACTAAATAGTACATAACATAAGTTGGGCTTTAAGATTTGGCCCATTATCACATTGATGCCAAATTTATCATTTTTGTATCTCATGCAATGTTTCGAATTTTGAGTTGAAATTTTGCGACAACATAGACCAATGTTATGTCAATATATTGCATTTTTTCAGTTTTTTTTTGAAATATTTTCTAACGTGATACGGTGTCGGTGCACCGGTAGCACCACAAGGACCGGTGCACCAGATACTTTCCCGGGACAGCTGCCCCCACTCGATTTTCCATCGTACACTTACGTCGATCCTGCCGAGCAACGTGTGCCCCCACTTGGCCCATTGCTTTGCCCCCACTCAGCCCAATTTCTTTTTTATTTTCAAAGGCCCATATATTCTAAATCTGTTAAAGGCTATAAGAAGCCCACCGCCAAGAAACAGCCTAGGCTACGTCGGCCACGAACGCTACGATTCGATGGATCAGACCCCTAGTCCACGCACGCATATATAAAAAACAGTTTTGCTAAAGCACAACGCATGATACGGCACCTGCGGAGCCGCCCGAAACTGCCTATCGCGCGATCGCAGCATCACGCAGTATCCGGCTTGGCTTGCGGCCGGCAATCAGCGACTTGCCGTCGCCCATCTCTTGCGCTTGTGCGCCGCCGCCACAACACAGCCTCATCACCGGTTGTGTAATTTCAGCGTTCTAATTGACATCAAGTAAGCCATATAGTAGATCATTAGGGTTCTTTCATTTCTAACTTTTTTGTTTTGTCTGCAACCATATCAGTATTATAAATTTATGTGTATAATTCACCGATTTAGATGACTAGATCAGTTCAAATTATTATTTTTATACGATGTACTCCCTCTGTAAACAAATATAAGATCGTTTAGATCAAAATTTCAGTACCAACTTTAATCTAGACTGACAAACTCAAATTTTCATTCGGGTCGTCTATTTTTCCTAGTTCCCAACACACTTAAACTTCATGTACTATGCTTAAAACCTTGCCAATTCATTTGACGTTCTGCTCTTATGGCACTTAAAGTTACTGAGAAACTAATGGAGAGTTTTTTTATATAAAAAAACTAACAACCACTAAGATGCCTGAACTAGTTGATTTAAACAACCTGCATATGCATCCATCGAAAACGAAGAAGATTGCATTATACAATCCCAATCAACACAATGATATTAGCCTCATCCTAGGAAGATTAAGCCAATGACAATTGGGAAGATGAATCAACATATTAGCGCAGATTGGTATGAATCAATCTGTAAAGCAAACATTTAGCAGGTTTTTAGTCTTCACATATGTCTAAGCATCCCAGCTTAGCTGGTAGAATCATGAACCCAACGTTTAATTTGGAAAAGTGTAGAGCATATATGCCAATTTTTATTTTTATTTGGAAAAGTGCAGGGTATATATGCCAATAACATGTAGGACAGTTGATCGATTACAATTTACAAACTAGCAGTGAAAGTCTTTTTCAGGATAGTAGTTCTCTGAGATAACTTCATCGTCAAAATTTATTTATCGTTCTCTGGGATAACCAGTTGAAAGGTGGTACTGAAAATATATGACATTTGAATGCAACTGTGACCCGGCAACTTTCACTCACTATGATGTGTGAGGTTCTTTGTCAGCAATTAGGACTGTCCGATCTCCTCAATCCGCTGCACGACATCAGACATTGTAGGCCTCGAGTCAGTATCTTGACTGCAACACTTTAGCCCGAGCTGCATAAGTCGCACCATGCACTCCTCTTTCCCATCCTTCTGCCCCCATGCTAGGAGCTCCACGTCGAATACCTCCGCCGTCCACTCCTCAGGTATAATGGAACACACCCACCGTGGCAAATCTACTCCCTTGTCATCCTGAAATCTCTTCCTCAGTGGAGACTTGCGGGTGAGAAGCTCCAGCTATAGGATGCCGAAGCTGTAGACGTCAGATTTCTGGGAGACCCACCTATTGCGGGTGACCTCGGGTGCACAGTAGCCGGAGGCATTGTAATAAATACCAAGTGTTATCAGGCCATGCTCCGACACACATGCGTTGTGAGTTCCGGTGAGCAGGATGTTGGAAGACTTGATGTTGCCATGGCAGCTTGATGGCCCAGCTAAGTGGATAGCCTGCACACCACGCGCAGCAGCTAGTGAGATAGCCAACCGCTGCTCCCAGTCCAGTTGAGCTGGGCCAGAACCTTGGTCGCCTAGATTCACATATCATGAAATTAGTGATGCATCAAACACTTCAGGAAATGTAAAGGCAGGCATATGATCATTGTACAGTGTATACATTACCGTGGAGTACTTTTGCTAGGCTACCCATGGGGACTACATTATACACTAGCAACCTCTCATCCTTGCTGCAGTAATACCATAGAAGTGGCACTATGTGTTTGTTCTGGATGGCAGCAAACAACGTAACAAGCCGCTTAAAGACCGCCTCCTCCAAGTCCACATCTTTCAGCCTCTTGACCACCAGCTCATATCCACTATCTAGTGTTGCTCTGTATGTTGTCCCGATTGTACCCTTGCCCAGAACTTCAGTCGATGCCCCAAGCAGGTCTTTCAGGTCGAACAATTGGCCTGTCATTGTCGACCCAATGATAGAAGTTCCCACATTTTGTGTACTATCATGGCTTACCTGTGATAGTGCCGCTTTGAGTGCAGCCACAATTCCCGTTTTGAGGGTACTGCCACTGCTTTCTTGTGATGGCATCTTTTCAGCTGGAGCTACAGTTCTCGCGTTTTGGCTACTGCTGCTGCTTTCTAGTGGTGGTGTTTTGGCTGGAGCTTGTTTATTTTTCCATATCCAAGAAAACAGAGTTGGTCTTTCTTGTACCTGACATGCAGCTTTCTTAAGTTTGCGAAGACGTTCTGCAACTTCTAACATGTGAGGACGTTTGGTAAGTTCCATCTTCAAGCATTTACCTGCCAACTTAGCAATCTCTTCAATAGTCTTCATGTCGCTCGATGTTGCAATTTCAGAATCAAACATCTCCCTCACCCTCCTAATCCCTTCTGAAAGAGATTGACTAAAACTTTCAACCAAGCCAATCTCCCCATCCTCTGTTCTTGCTTTTTTTCTGGTTATCAGTTCCAGGAGCACAACTCCAAAACTGTAAACATCACTCTTTGCTGTGAGGCGGCCACTCTGAGCAAACAGAGGGTCCATGTAGCCTATACTTCCTATCACATTTAGAGTATATAGAGTATTTTCAGTGTTGATTAGTCTTGATATTCCAAAGTCTGATATTTTTGCACCGAGTCCATCATCCAGAAGTATATTAGCAGGCTTGATATCACCATGAATGATCTGAGTATACATTTGTGAATGCATATAGTCCAATGCTTTTGCACATTCAATTGCAATTCTTAGCCGTGTATCCAAAGTGATGGGCATACTATCCTGGTGAAGGATGTTACTCAGATTTCCTTTAGGAATATACTCCGTGACCACCATTAGGGCACTTTCATCTACACAATAGCCAATTAATCTGACTACGTTCTTGTGATTGATTTCACGGTGGACGATCAACTCTTTGGCAAAACTTTCTCTTACATTGTAGATAAACCTCTTGACTGCAATCATACTTTTGTCCTCAAGGACTCCTTGATAAACTTCTCCAAAGGCACCTCTACCGAGTAAAGTCTTATAGTTGTCGGTAAATCTTTTTATCTCATCTTCTGTAAAACATTTCACATTATGATTGCTACGTGCTATCCATTTTGATCTGTGCTCTTCATGGATAAGTTGTGTTACTATATTTTCTGGATGATCCATCTTTGGAAGTAGTAGGGAACTTATTCAACGTTGGAAGACAATTTGACCTAGAAACAGTTTTGGTAGTGGTAAAAGTCAAATTTAATCCAACATAAGAGCAACTCCAATGGGGCGACCCAAACAGACGGCGATTTCGTCCGCTTTTTGTCCTTTTGGGTCGGCCGCCCACCCGGCGTCCGCCCTCTTTTATATTTGGGTCGGCAGCGCGCCCAACACGCCGACCCATATGTGTCGGCGTGGCCGACTGGCCGCCCAATATTACATTGATTTGCATTCAAACATATTGTCAAATAACATAGTTTACCGAATAATAGTATAGTTTTATAAGCCGGGTACAAATAAAAATGTTTCACATAGTTTTGCAAACGAATAAAAGAAGATGCATCTATTGGTTGCCAACATGAGCCCACATATACTCAACCAAATCATTTTGCAGCTGCACGTGAGTTTCCCAATCACGCTCATGCGGACGTACTCGTCAATGAGATCACCGGGCACTTCGTATGCAAGCATTCAAACGGCGGCAGTGCATTTCTGATAAGAGGAGAAACCAATCTTGCCGACGGCATCCTCTTTGCACTCAAAATAGTCATCATAGCCGATCACTCCCTTTCTAATACGGTTGAAAACATGCCTACTCATACGGAAACGCAGCGGAATTTATGATGTTTGAACAACGGGTTTGTTGTATCAAAGTAGTCCTTCCAGAGAAGGAAATGCCCACTCTCTCGGTTGCAATTCAACGCCGGAAGGTGGCCCGAAATGAAGCCACAGAACAACGGGCACTGACTGTTTAGGTGGTGATGGACCAACACGGCAGCCAATATCTCCTCCTCATCATCAGACGACGAATCATCGGAGTCGTAAAGGAAATTGTGGAAGAACTCATCGGCGGAGTCCATTTCGTACCTTGGCAAACTGTCGAACAGCTTGCGGGCGTCGAAGAAGGAGACGGCCGACGAGGGGAGTCGCGGCGTGCACGGATCAGCTAGTTGCCCTGCCGGCATTCGATGAGTGGGCTGGCGTCCGACGAGTGTGCCGGTCAGATCTGACTGGGGCGGCGAGGCGGCTTCTTGGTCGCGGGCGGTTGTGCGGTGAGGGGAGCGGCGGCGGCAAAACGGCAGTGGCGGGCGACGGGGGAGTGGGCGGCGGCAGCTGGCAGAGTCGCCGGCAAAAAATGGGCGGTGGCGTCGGCGACGAAAGAGGCGGGCGAGGGTTGTTGTTGGCTGGGGCGAGAGGGGAGGCCAATGTGCCACCGACCAGCGGGCCCGGAAGGGGAGAGGGCGAGCACGCGCGTCCGTCTTGTGTCTGCGCCGACGCAAATCCGGCTCAAAAATAGGTCGGGAATGGGTAGCCCGCGGACGAAAAGTAGATGCGTGTCCGTTTGGGTCGGCACGTTGGGCTGACTTTTGTGTCCGCGCCGACCCAAATGAATGGCGGCGGACGAAATGGGTCGCCCCATTAGAGTTGCTCTAATAATCAAGGAAACAAAATAAACAAAGCACGTAAGAGTGCTTAATTTCCTTGGATTAATCATCCTCTTGGTGCCGAAGATAAGCAATTTGGATTTCTAGTTTACATATTTACACAACGATGCAGAGAATCACGTGTGTTTGTATAACTTATAGTTTAATACGTTATGTATTGTTAATTTGTAGCTTGTTGCGGTCTGGTTGTTTTGCTGGCTGGGTGTTGTATGATCTGAATGTTGTAAGCTGGTGAGTTTGGATTTTTGCAAAATTTCAGGCTCCGAGCAAAAATTCTCACCCGGGGCCATGGGCCTATTCTCTAACAATTTTTATTGTTCATTTCTGCCATGGATTTTGAATAACAGCACCATGATATGATCTGGGTAATTCTACATAATTGCTTCCTAGCCGAAAAAATGAAACAAAGTTTTAAAAATGAAGAGAACATGCTGAAATCGATTGAACAAAGAAGTGAAGAATTCAAAACCGAAAGTGCTAATATCTAGGGGTAAAAACAGAGAGAAGTAAAGACATGGAGACATACCACTTGAGGAGAATGGACACCGTAACATAGCTGAGTCAATGGAGCCTTCTTTCGTTAGTGGTCGCGCCGACCGCCATGGAATGGATCTGTAGAAGAAAGAGCAGACGTATGTATGGCTAACCCTTCAGCCCGCAGGATACGGAACACTCTCAGGCCACTCCCTCTTGAGATTATCTTGACCGTCGGATCTCGGCTGCGAGTCGTATGGACCGTTTATTTTGACTGGTGGTTTGGCTTTTGTTTGACTCTACTCAAGCTAAGTCCATACTTTGGCTGCCACTGGGCCATACCTGAAACTGCGACCGTATCGTAGACGGGCGACTTTCAGTTGGTGAGAAAAATGGCACGCTGTGCCTCGTTCTTTTTCTCATCTCGCGCGGGCGCCGTCGCCGTCGCCTCGGGTTGCCACTTTCAGAGGCTGTTTAGTTTTTAGTCACATCTCGTCACACTTTATCACATCTCATTTTAGACAAACTTGATCAAGTTAGGTGTGTGTTTGGTTCTAGCCACATCTAAGGCAAGAATTTTTTTTATGAGCAGTAAACCCCACATGTTATAAACACAAAAAGTGTAGTAAGATTCTCTTAGGCAAGCCAAAGTTTGGCTAACAATTTGAGCAACTTAAGTTAGGCAAGTGTGGAAAATGTGACAAAAATAATATGACAATATATGACAACCATAGTCACAATCCAAACAACCCCTCAATCTTTCACCGTCGAGCCCCCATGTTCCTGTCTCCTACGCGTGCGCAGGCGCGATTTCCACATTATTATCCCCCGCTTCCGCTCAAGCAAAAAGCAAGTTGTATAAAACTATACTTGGGGCATCTATAACCGCGGTCATCTAATTTGAGCCACTATACGCCCGACGTGTCCGGCACACCGGCTGGGGTGACTTGACAGACCCTATTTCCTGCATTTCACAGACACATCCTGATGTGCCTTATGCTGCGTTTGGATGTCTGTATTGAAGGACTCCGTATTGAATTGGTTTCAATACCAATTTAGTGAGGAAACTGTAATGGGCATGAATACGATTTCACTTGTTTGGATGTCATGAAATTGGCCCATGGACTCCCAGTGAGGTTTCAATACCAAATCTTGCTTGGATGACACACTATGGAATTGCATAATGCCTTGTTCTATATGCATCAAATCAAAATTTATACAATATGTGACTATAATCAACGTCCTTGTTGCTCTTGTTGTCAAGTAAGACGGGTTGTCGATGATCATTTTATATCGCTGGCTCTTGCTGACAGTACGCTCCTGCTGACCTCCCTATCTTCTTTTGAAAAGCAATCAGCCAAAGCAGAGACATAAGTTCCACACTGCACACATAATCATGCAAAGGACGCTTCTACGTAGATCAACACACGGACATAGCAATCTGGCATAGATGCATTACGAGACGCGGCTGCCAAGTACCATGGCCTTGTACAGTTTGGTCGTTCCTCCATGACTGCGTGCTCGATCAGTCGAGATGCAGCTGCGCTCGGCGGGATGTTAGCACTCCCTTTTGTCGCTGAGAAGTACGTAGGTCTTGATAGCTCATGGCTGGTGCTGCAGAAAAATCAGTGTGCCTTGCCTAGTTGCCTTCCTTGTTTCTTCAGTTTCAGTAGAATGTCTGAACCAGCAACTTAGACGCGTGAGGGTTGTTCTGTTTGTTCAGTACTAGTAAGCGTGCACGTGCAAATGCACATCTCGATTAATATCCAAGTATATATGAGAATAACATGCATATAAAGATAGTTTGGTTGCACCGGAAAATATTACAAATCAAGAAAAGACAAATAAGCCTGCCTTTGCATATATAGCCTTTTTTATTTAGAGATAGAAGACAAACACGTCAATTTTTGTGGCCATTCCCTTGTCCAGACCCGTAGAACGTGAATTGCACATGCATTATTAAGTAGCATGCAAATCCATATAGGTAGGGTT
The DNA here is from genome assembly GCF_002162155.2 of Triticum dicoccoides. NCBI lineage: Eukaryota > Viridiplantae > Streptophyta > Magnoliopsida > Poales > Poaceae > Triticum > Triticum dicoccoides. The sequence continues at coordinate 739,102,120 of NC_041382.1, forward strand.
TGACAGCAATGGGTCGGTGGATACCGACCGAAGAGTTTTATGACAGCCGGAAGACTATATATTTTACATGCCTTTGCACATATTTGTTACCAACCCAAAGAGCATAATAAAATTGAAAAGAAGATAATGACTGCATCTGTGCTGTGCCGGAGCTTAATTTTTTCAGTCTCCAAAACATATTGCACCGCAAAATTCATGTCTATAAATAAATAGCCACAACATATGGCAAATACAGTAAACAAATCCATGGAGATGAAAAATAAATTTTGATAAAAAATACTACAGTGTGACTACCAATGCGTAGATATCAAGTCCAGTTTATCATCTCTTATTAACTTCCTACTTGAGGCACTTGAGAATTTCTTGTACATCATATGGGATATTGTCTTCAGCTTCATTTGCATCATACTCGAGCAAGTGTATCAAAATATTCTTTCTCAACTCATAACCATCCTACATGAGCAATGCATGATGTTAGGATGCAATTTTGCTTCAAACTTTGTGATATAGAACACTCACCATGCAAATTGGACGAACAAATTTGTTACCATCCTGTCTCCCCAACCGGGTACAATAATGGGTACGCCAAAGGATCATAGCATCCATAGTAGGCTCTGATGTACAAAGGACGGTCCCCTTTTGCATGCACAATAACACTTCTATCAAAAGTGTGTTGCGGGTCAGTACCCTCAACCCACATTGCAGCCACCTGTGAAGCTGTAGGGGCATTGTACCTCCGCTGGTCCAATTTTATATTTGTGTTGAGTGTAATTTTATATTCCGCTAGGTCTGGAACTGAACCAAGGCTCTTAAAAGTCTTGACATATGAGTTGTTCTCCAGTATACGCAGAATCTTCCGTATGAGGTTGATATCTAGATCTGGAGAGCGTTTCACCCTATGTTCTAAGGCTTCATCTGCATCATAAATGTACAATTGCAAATGTCTGGGTCCGTGATCACCAGGTAGAAGATGGTCTAGACGGTGGTACAACTGACCATGAGCACGGAAGGTGTATACACCGGTTCTTGCCGCGGTGTTGACCCGTTTGTCCAGTGTAACTCCAAGGCTTGTGAAGGAGAAGTGGGAGTTGAAATATCGAATGTGCTGCCTAAAGTACTTTGCATCCCCATCTACCTGACTTGAAAACAATCGTTGCAGTTCTTGAGGAACCTCTGTGATAAATACCTTGACCTTACCTTTTCTGCCAGAAGGCTGGACCTTCATACTGGAACCTAATTGCTCCACAATGGAGACAATCTTTTACTAGCTTCAAAACATGATGCTTGGTGGGTAGATTGTGGTAGACGTAGTCGTAAGGATCATGAGTCTCATAAGCATACGAACCATCAGTTGTCACTCTGTACGATTCGAAGTCATTACCTGGAAAGTCACGAGCAAGAATTAAATCCGGGGTCGCAAAGAATAGTGACTCACAACAGTAATGAATTATAATCTCATGGTATAAGTAACCTTGTGCGCTAAAGCGCCTACTCTCCTCCTCATCATCATCATCATACACAGTCTCTCCCTCCTGGGAGGTGTCCATGTTTTCTATGGGAACACAATGATTGAATCAGCTAAATATAATGAATGTGGGTACCATCATGGAAGGGAAGAGAACACACCTTCAATTTCAACATCCGGTCTCATTGGCTCAAAAATTCCGGCTACATCAGAGTCATCGTCAATGTTGCAGACTCGTGGAAGACATAGGAAAACCAACCCAAGAGAGCAGACAAGGTTGTCAAATGTATAATAGCATTCTCAGTGCGAATATCAAGTGGCTTATGCGTTTAAGATCTCCATCAAACCATACTATGCATTTCAATCAGACAATTAAATACATATGTGGTTGTTTTGTATGGCAGGTGTGCATGGTGTCTGGCATACGGATCCAGATGACTTACTAGCATGGTTGTTTTGGTCGGAATCGGCACAAGTCGTCCGCTTTCCTTTCTTGTACTCGCGAACCCGATATAATAAGGCATCTCTCTGGTCCGTGCTCATTTCTGAGTATTTCGTTCTCTTACAAATGCACTCCTTCTCGTAGCGTGCAGCTGAATCTATATAACGTAAGGTAGAAGTCTCCATATCATGTCGAAAGGACATTGTGCTGTAATATAACAGGATGAATAATTGCACACGGATCCAGATGTCTTACCAGCATGGTCGTTCTGGTCGGATGAGGCACAAGTCGTCCGCTTTCCTTTCTTGTACTCGCGAACCCGATATAATAAGGCATCTCTCTGGTCCGAGCTCATTTTTGAGTATTTCGTTCTCTTACGAATGCGCTCCTTCTCGTAGCGTGCAGCTGAATCTATATAAGGTAAGGTAGAAGTCTCCATGTCATGTCCAAAGGACATTGTGTTGTAATATAACAGGATGAATAATTGTTGGTAAGTTTCAGCATACCTTGTGGTTCAATGGACGGACTGAAGATAAAACTCGTTGGCACAAAGTCATTGTGTTCAGCCGACCTCGCTCTCCGTGCATAAGTTGGATTCCTATGCAGCCAATCATCAGAATCGTTGTCCTCTGTATTTGGCTCTCCAACCAGCGTGTGTCCCACACGGGTGATACTGGATTGTGCCGATCCATAATGTGTGATACCTACAGTTGATGTAGAAAAACATGGGATGATAAGCATTCCGGCTTCAGTCGACAATTTATGTGACATTGCAAGTTTGAACTGAAAACAAATGGTGGTGCTCTGACCAGGTGGTGCGCCGGTTGCAGTTGTCGATATGTGCCGTGCCACGGGAAGACAAGTACTCTCGGAGGTTGGTACCGTAATGGTTGAACCTGTTTTGAAGAAGAGCAGACAAACTCATAAACCCAGAGCAAGATGTGTCATTAATATAGTGGTATTTGAAGGTGGTATTACCAGGTGAAGATTGCGAGTACGAGCTGTGAGGCACTTCGACCGTAACACTGTCATGTACAGCTTTTTTTTGCAGCCGACCAACCACAGCTTATGCAAGTGTTCTGCTCTTTGTTCGTCTGTTAGTCGAGCATACCAATTATTGGCAGTCCTTTTTCGCCCGACATTAGCATCTCCGGAATGTCGAACAGCAGCCGTGGAGTCCCCTGTACATCTTGCATCTGACATAAGGCAGGAGTCAGGCGAACAAGCAAAATGAGAAAATGGTCATTCAATAATTATGATATGCGGAGTATGAACATACCATTTATGTGTGTGTTGGTTATGTTGCTCAAAGGGGTACATTCCTTGGATCCTAACGAAGCATGTGCCTCAGGTGTTAGTTGACCAGTAATAATATTCAGAGACTGAGCCTTCTTTTCTTGTCGGGACATACGACGTTTTTCGAGGAATGCTGCTCTCTTCTCATCAGACAGTTGGGCATACCATGTAGTCTTTTTTGCTTGCTGACTATTAGTAGTGACATTTGCGTTCTCAATGGTAGACGAGTTCGTTATGTCTGTAAATGGGGAACGATGCGTAGTTGTTCGTGGAACTTTGTCTGGATTACTCTTCGTCATCTTATAGGAAAAACACAAATGTTAAGAAGAACCAACAAAGTACAGAAAGAGGTGAAGAAGCAAATGCAATATCCGGAAATGCAGGATTTGAACATAGATAAAGTGCAGGATTGGAACAGCATGTGCAATGTGGGACTACAGAGTTCAGAGCAAGCAACATAGATAAAGTGCAGGATTGAAATTAGAGCAATACATAAATTTGCATCTGTTTTAACTGTGGCACTGTAAATTGATTTATTAGAAGAAGATATAAACATAGCTTGAATTAACAGCAAGGCTATTGGATGTGGATACCAAAATAATGAATTAAATAAGTAGAACTTTAGAGAAACTACCACTATTTTAAAAGTGAGATCTGTTCTATTGATCAAATCAATAGGTTATTTTAAACTGAAAAGGCCCACAAAGATGCTAATAATCCTAGAGAGTTAGAAGACCAAAAATTATTTAACCCACTATGATAATACAGAGTAGTTAGCAAGAAGTATATACATACTATTTTACAAATAAGGTATATACAACAATTATCAGAGTATATACTACCATATGGAGTATATACATATAATACTGGCAATACGGTTAGTAGATTCTTGATTGTCACAAAGGAGTATACTACTACTACTACAAAAATAAGCAACTGAAGCAAAATCATGGTCCAAGTAAAGAACAGATCGATTCTCCATAATTTACTTAGCTCATGTACGTATATGATTAATCTGACCAGGCTGAAACAATGCCTAGAACTGACAGCAGCAGAAACACCAGCGGAATTTAGAAGCGTAGAATCAAACCAAAAACCCAAAAATTGTGACAGCAAGCAGTAAGAATGTGAGGGCAAAGCACCTGGAGCGTGGAGGTCCGGCATGGGCTGTGTCCTGGCGGTGCGTGGACGCGGCGACCCGGTCGGCGCGGGCTGTGTCCTGGCGGCGCGGCGGTCCGGGCGGATGGAGCGTGGACGGCGCAGCGGTCCAGGCGCCTTGAGCGCGGACGGCGCGGCGGTCCAGGCGCCTTGAGCGCGGACGGCGCGGCGGTCCAGGCGCCTTGAGCGTGGACGGCGCGGCGGTGCGTGGCGCGGGAGGCACGGGCGGAGGTTCTCCGGCGGCGGTCGAGGCGGTTGGCTGGTGCGGCTGCAGCAAGAGGGCGGGCGAGGGGTGGGGCGGTGCCAAAACTGCTGGTTGCGAGAGGGCAGAGGGGATCGACGTGGTCGGGGAACGATGTTAACCCAATGGCAATGATTGGTAATTAATTAAGTAATGGCATGGTGGGTAATTAAAGCGTAAAATGCGTTTAGTATTCTGGAGGGATGTAGACCATCAAATTGCAGGTTCGATGGATAGGATGATTTAGTTCTTCGTCCTCTCTTTCTTTTATAGTAGTAGTAGATGCACTTTTGGCTTTTCAGTTAAAGTCGGAACCACGACACGGGCGCACGTCGGCAGCTCGTCGGGACGCAGCGGCGACGGCCGGCCACCGTGGCGCGCCTCTGTTTTTGGCCCGAGAAGGTAGTTCATTGTTTATTAGTACCTGTATTTTTTTTGGCGGTGCAGTATTGTGGTTGGCTTAATGATTTTCTCATCGAGCTGTTTTGCGGCCAAACTTGCAGCTCCGTTGGACGAGTTTTTTGTTTTTAGGGAAACTCCGTTGGCAGTACTTCATATAATATGTTGGCAAAAGCCCACTCATGACAAAGCCCAGACATTCGAGCCCATTGCCCACGTCTGCCTCTCTCGTCGTCCAGGTCGCCCTGTGTTACGGACCAACCTACTACCACTGCCACAGCGGCCCGTCAAGGCGATGGAGTACAGCAACGGATCCGGAGAGCCCACGAGCCTAACAAGCGCTACACCGGCCCAGAGTGGACGACGTAACTACTTAAGCAAGCGCCGAACTGGAGAAAGGCAGGAAGAAACGAGACACTGGCGGCGGCTCTCTCTCTCCCGATCCTCTTTTCCCTCCTGTATCCAAGAACTCTAGATCGAAACTTTCCAATTCCTCTGTATTAAGCTAGTGATTGAGTTAAGGTACCTAAGGGGAGCGTAACATTTGGTATCAGCAGCCTTTTCCCCCCACCACCTTAACCCTGGCCGCTCGATTTCCTTCGATCATCCAAACTCGCCGCGGCAAGCACACAACCATTGAGGAGACCAACAAGGCCCCGGCCGATCTGACAGCGGCGATCAGCGGCATATCTGCCCAGATCGGCGAGATCCATCCCATCGTCCTCGAGCTCTAGGGGTGGCGACCGGCTGTCGAGCGCTCGGTGGAGGACCTGCGCTTGGAGGTGGGCGAGCTGCGACAGGAACTTAAGGAGGTGCGGCCAGAGACCGCGCCGGTGCCCGATCCGGCATCTACGACAGCTACGGAGTTGGCGCAGCCAATTCGTCTCACAGATCTGCCTCCACTCCTTCCGTCGACGGCAATACCGCCACTCAAGCCTGCTCCGATCGCGGACGCACGTCTTCCTCAACTCAGCGAGCGCCTCTTGCCTCGCGGTGGCGACGGCCACGGGCCCGCTGGCCACGGCAAGACGCAAGATCACCGGGGGCTGTCGCCGGGGGAACGGACCCCGCGGGCACCTCCGGTCACGGGTATGGCCGATTTCCACCCTTTTGCTGCAGAGAGTTCGTTTATGGGAGAGCGTCAATTCGGATTCGCCCGATTTCCACCTCCCCCATGTTTTGATTTTCCTCTGTTCGATGGAGATGGGCCACGAGCTTGGCGTTTGAAATGTGAGGCGTATTTCAGAGTTTGTACGCTTAGTCCTGACACTTGGGTGAGCTGCGCCGCGATGTATTTCATCGATGGGGCACTGTCTTGGTTGCAATCCACCAAGGCGCACCTAATATATACAGACTGGGGTATGTTTGCAGAAGCAGTGTGTGCATAGTTTGGGAGAGAGGAATTCCAGTCCCTGTTGCGACAATTCAATCGTCTACAGCAGAGCGGTTCGGTGACTTAATATGCAGAGAAGTTCATGCAGTTCATGCACAATTTGGTGGCACACCATGAATCATGGGAGCCATCGTATTTCATTACACACTTTATTGATGGGTTGAAAAAAGATATTAGAGCTGCAGTAGTTTTACATCGACCAAAAACGCTCGATACTGCTGTCGATCTTGCCTGTTTACAGGAGGAGGTGCTCGAAGCTATGCGCAGAGAGGACAAGAAGGACGATCGTCGGTATTCAACACCGGTATCGTCTCGAGCGGTGCCGCGCACGGCCCTGCCCTTGCCTCCACCGCCGGTTTTCGCTCCAACCAAGCCTGCAGTGCCCGTGGAGGGGCGCAGCACAGACCATCGCGCACAGGAGGCGGCGCACTCGCAACCTGCGGAGGACAAGATCGTAGCTCTCCGCGCATATCGGCGCGCGCGGGGACTCTGTTTCACCTGCGGCGAGCGCTGGGGGCGCGACAATCGCTGTGGACCGACCGTGCAGCTGCACGTGGTGGAAGAACTGCTGGCGATGATGCACAGCGAGCCAAGTGACTCCAACGACCTGAACCAAGACGAGGCGGCAAGCGAGCAAGGGGCAGATTGCTGCGTCCTTTCCAAGGAGGCTCTCGACGGAGGGGAATCCAACACCACCATGCACCTCCACGGCTGGGTCCAAGGCCAGGAGGTGTTGATGCTCGTCGACTCGGGCTCCTCCCACAGCTTCATCTGCGAATCCCTCGCCGCTCGGCTGCAAGGTGTGGTCAAGGCCAAGCACCCGTTGGCAGTGCGGGTGGCCAATGGTGGTGTCATGCGCTGTGATCAAGAACTGCCGAAGTGCCAATGGCAGACCCATGGAGTCACCTTCGACACCATCCTTAAGGTACTTCCGTTGGGGTGCTATGATGTCATTCTTGGCATCGACTGGCTAGCACAGCACAGCCCCATGAAAGTGCACTGGCTGGAGCAGACGATGGATTTTGAGTACCAAGGCTCCACCATCCACCTCCAAGGGGCGAAGGCAGATGTTAGCCAATGCAAATCCCTTTCCGGCGAGGAACTAGCTGAGTTGCTGCATTGCGCTGGGGTCGTGCACATGGTTCAGCTTTGTGCCACTATGCAAGGGGAGCAAAGCTTGATAGAAGTGCCGGTGCCTGCGGAGATTGAGTCACTGATCAGCGAGTTTGAGCACCTGTTCGCAGAGCCGAAGGGGCTACCACCGCAGCGTTCGTTCGATCATACCATCCCTCTGCTTCCGGGAGCAAAGTCGGTCAATGTCCACCCATATCACTACAGTCCAGCTCAAAAAGACGAGATTGAGAAGCAGGTAGCGGACATGCTTGCTCAGGGGATTATTGCGCCCAGCTCCAGCCCGTTTGCGTCGCCAGTACTGCTAGTCCAGAAGAAGGATTTGTCTTGGCGTTTCTGTGTAGACTACCGCCAGCTCAATGCCATAACAGTCAAGAACCGTTTTCCATTCCCGGTCACCGACGAGCTTCTGGATGAACTCGCGGGGTCCAGGTGGTTCACTAGCTCAGATCTCCGAGCCGGATACCATCAAATACGTAACCCGAGGACGAGTACAAGACCGCTTTCAAGACCCACCATGGGCATTTTGAGTTCAAGGTGCTAGCGTATGGCCTAACAGGTGGACCTGCTACCTTCCAGGGGGGATGAATATTGTGCTAGCTCCAGTTAATCGCAAGGGGGTGCTGGTTTTTATTGAAGACATCCTGGTGCACAGTGCCACACTAGAGCAACACCGGGATAAGCTGCGACAAGTGTTCCAGCTATTGAATAAGCATCAGTTAAAAGTCAAGAAGAGCAAATGCACGTTTGCCAGCCCGAGCTTGCTGTACTTGGGGCATGAGATCAGTGGGGAGGGGGTGCGCACCGACAATAAGAACATTGCTGCCGTCGAGAAATGGCCAACACCCTCCACTGTCAAGGAAGTGCGCGGTTTCCTTGGCCTCGCGGGTTACTACCGCAAGTTTGTGAAGAACTTTGGCATCATCAGTCCTCCCTTGACAGACCTGCTTAAAAAGAACACCGTGTTCCGCTGGACATCATTGGAGGAAGCAGCCTTCCAGGAGCTTAAAAAGGCGCTGATCACTGCACCAGTTTTGGCATTGCCAGATTTCACGGTTCAGTTTGAATTGGAAACAGATGCTTCGGACAAGGGGATTGGGGCAGTCCTCAAACAAGGCAAGCATCCAGTGGCATTTCTGAGCAAGGCTTTAGGCCCGCGCAACAGCGCCCTGTCCACCTACGAGGAGCAGGGACTGGCAATCCTGTTAGCGGTGGAGCATTGGCGCCAATACTTGCAGAGTGATGAGTTCCTCATTCATATGGATCAGCGCAGGTTGGTCCACCTTGAGGACCAGCGGTTGGCAACCCCGTGGCAGCAGAAGATCATGTCAAAACTGCTTGGTCTGCGTTACAGAATTGTCTACAAACGCGGCATGGACAACCGGGTGGCTGATGCACTATCCAGGCGTCCCGGACCAGCTCAAGGAGACCTTACGTCGATCACAGTAGCAGTGCCGGCATGGTTGGAGTTAGTTCAGCAAGGGTATAAGGACGATCCTATAGCGCGCAAATGGCTAACACGACTGGCCACAGGAACAGCCAACACGGATGGATTCACATTGGACTCTGGAACCATTAAGCAGCACGGACGAGTTTGGCTCGGCAACAATGTACAACTTCAGAAACAGGTGTTGTCTGCATTACATGCAAGTGCCATTGGTGGACATTCAGGTTTCAATGTCACCTATCACAGAGTGAGACGGCTGTTTACTTGGCCTGGGATGAAGCAACACGTGTGACTATTTGTTGAGGAATGCCAGACTTGCAAACAAGCTAAGCCAGAACGGGTCCGGTATCCTGGCCTCCTGGAACCACTGCAGGTGTCCAAACAGGCTTGGGAAGTTATAACCATGGATTTCGTGGAAGGGTTACCGCAATCAGCAAGATACAACAGTGTATTGGTGGTGGTGGACAAGTTTTCCTGGTATGCCCATTTCATTCCCTTGTCGCATCCCTTCGCGGCATTTCAAGTGGCTCAGGTGTTTGTCAACAACATCTACAAACTCCATGTACTGCCAACAGCAATTGTTTCAGACCGCTACCCCATCTTCACCAGCACTATGTGGAAAGAGCTGTTCTGACTGACTCACACCGAACTCCGCATGAGCACGACATGACACCTGCAGACAGATGGGCAGTCCGAGCGAGTCAATCAATGCTTGGAGACCTATTTGAGATGTTTCGTCCATGCTTGCCCGACCAAGTGGTCCCATTGGCTGGCCCTCGCCGAGTTCTGGTACAATACTTCTCCTCACTCTGCCCTTGGAACATCCCCATTTGAAGCCTTGTACGGGCATGCGCCACGGCATTTTGGCATCATCGACCCCATGTCGTGCGCGGTGCCGGACCTGGACGATTGGCTGCAAGACCGGGCGCAAATGGAGGCCTTGCTCCGGCAACACCTGCTTCGTGCTCGTCAGCAAATGAAGGAGTCCGCAGACAAGAAGAGATCAGTCCGCGTGTTCGCAGTGAAAGACTGGGTGTTCCTGAAGATTCAACCATACATTCAACGGTCGCTAGCTACGAGAGCTAACCGAAAACTGTCCTTCCGGTATTTTGGTCCTTTTCAGGTGGTGCAACAAGTCGGCCAAGTCACCTACAAGCTTCAGCTTCCCGCCTCATGCAGCATCCACCCTGTCTTTCACGTGTCCCAGCTGCGCCGGGCCTTGCTGCCAGTGGAACAAGCCCTAGACGAGCTGCCAGCGGAGGCAGCGCCCAACCCCGAACCCGTGGAGATCCTCGACACTCGCCTTCACCATTGCGGTACGGCTCTGGTTCCTCAAGTACTCATTCGCTGGACGGGGCAACCGGCTTCTGTGGCGACTTGGGAAGATCGCGAGGAGCTCCAACACCATTACCCAGCCGCTCCAGCTTGGGGACAAGCTGATTCTCAAGAAGGGGGGAATGTTACGGACCAACCTACTACCACTGCCACAGCGGCCCGTCAAGGCGATGGAGTGCAGCAACGGACCCGGAGAGCCCACGAGCCCAACAAGCGCTACACCGGTCCAGAGTGGACGATCTAACTACTTGAGCAAGCGCCGAACTGGAGAAAGGCAGGTAGAAACGAGACACTGGCGGCGGCTCTCTCTCTCCCGATCCCTTTTCCCTCCTGTATCCAAGAACTCTAGATCGAAACCTTCCAATTCCTCTGTATTAAGCTAGTGATTGAGTTAAGGTACCTAAGGGGAGCGTAACACCCTGTCTCGAGCTCGAAGCCGCCGCACGCCGCCGCTGAATACCTGAATCCCGATCCCTCCTTCCGAGCTCCGACTGCTCCCGGCTCCACTTCGGACCTGCCGCGCCCACCTTGCCAGCAAGCTCCCCCACCTCCAGCGACTGGCGCCGATGCGGCGTCTCCCTGACTCCGTCCCCGCACCACCTGCACCTTCTGCTCGAGGTACGGAGCTGATACACGAGGCACGGAGGCGGAGGAGAGAGGGCTGGCAGAGAGTGCGTGGACTTCAAGAGGCTGAGAGAGCTGATACACGAGTACAGTGCAGCAACGAACTAACCCATCTTCAGGCACGTGCTTCTCAGCTCATGTGTGTGTGTGTGTGTCTATATATATATATATATATATATATATATATATATATATATATAGAGAGAGAGAGAGAGAGAGAGAGAGAGAGCCTAAATGTAGGGCACGTTCGTGCATGGATAGATCAGCGGCAGCACATGACTAGCTGAAGTATTTAGGCAGCGGATGACTCGTTCAGTGTTACAATATGGTGTGGTTCATCTCAACCAGCTGCCCCCGCCGTGACGCACAGCCTAAATCTGAAGAGTGTTGCCTGTACATCAACACTGATATACAATGAGTCAAACTGGGGTTTTTTTTCTTGTGTGGTTTGATCTAACTAATTGGGAAGTTTTTGGTGATGGCACTACAATTTTTTCTCTAAGTGGCAGTTGGTCAGCCGTTGACTGCACTATTGGACTGTACACATTATAAATCAGTTTTACTAAGTCTCCGTGGACTAAGACTTCGTTATGTCTCAGTCGATACTATATCCCTTAGATCTTGTATAGAGAATTGTGCATTCTTTTCTTCAGCTTCTTTCTTTTTCTTTTTATATACTATATCATTCGACTGAGGCTTGGTTAAGTCTCAGTCAACTGAGAACTAACTACACTTATTATAAATTTCCTCTCAACAACAGTTGCTCATCATGGATTTTTGTCTTTCGGCCCCCCCAAGCATTTTTGTCTAGCTCCGCCACTGCTTTCTAGTGATCAGTTCCAGGAGTACAATTCCAAAACTATAAACATCACTCTTTGCTGTGAGGCGACCATTCTGAGCAAACAGAGGGTCCATGTAGCCGATACTTCCTATATTATTTAGAGTATATAGAGTATTTTCAGTGTTGACTAGTCTTGATATTCCAAAGTCTGATATTTCTGCTCTGAGTCCATCATCCAGAAGTATATTATCAGGCTTGATATCACCATGAATGACCTGAGTATACATTTGTGAATGCATATAGGCCAATGCTTCTGCACAATCAATGGCAATTCTTAGCCGTGTATCCAAAGTGATGGGAATGCTATCCTTGTGAAGGAAGTCACTTAGATTTCCTTTGGAAATATACTCCGTGACCACCATAAGGGCATTTTCATCTACACAGTAGCCGACTAATCTGACTACATTCTTGTGATTGATCTCACGGTGGACGATCAACTCTTTGTCAAAACTTTCTTTTGCATTGTAGATAAACTTCTTGACTGCAACCATACTTTTGTCCTCAAGGACTCCTTTATAAACTTCTCCAAAGCCACCTTTACCGAGTACAGTTTCATAGTTGTTGGTAAATCTTCGTATCTCATCTTCTGTAAAATATTTTATATTATGATTGCTACGTGCAGTCCATTTCGATCTATGCTCTTCCCGGATGCGTTGTGTTACTATATTTTCTGCCATCTTTGAAAGTAGCAGGGAACTTATTCAATGTTGGAAGACAGTTTGACCTAGAAAAAAATTCTGCTAGTGTTCGTCAAATTTAACCCATCATATAAATGAGGAAACAAATAAATAAAGTACGTAAGAGTGCTTAATTTCATTGGATTAATCATCAATTAATTAGTAGGGATTTCAGATGCCCATTGGGAAACATATATGGATGTTGTTTATAGAGGCCCTAGCTGTTGAAGATGACCAATCTATTTATCTATTTTACTGTTTCAGATGTTTTCACAACACTGCAGAGAATCATTTGTGTTCATGGACTGCATCGCTAGAGGAAGTACAACGTAGGTGTGCAACACTGAATTAATATTTATTGTAAGTTTTGCTGTGAATTTTGAATAACAGCTTCATATCTGGGTAATTCACTAACTCTACATAATTGCTTCCTTGCAGAGAAAATGAAGCAATTTTTTGGATTGAGCATGAAGAAAAAGGTTGGGATCAACCAAACAAAGTGAAGAGTTTAAATCCAAATTGATAATATCTCGGGAAAAAAACAAGACAGAGATGGGTGTGGTAGAGCCAAACATACCACTTTAGAGTTGACGCCGTAACATGACACAATCAGCTGAGCCTTCTTTTGTTAGTGGTCGCACAGATCGCCATGGGATGGAACTAGAAAAAAGAAGAGATCGCCATCGTTGATGGTCAACTTTCGAAACATGAATGAGGTAGCCCTATCCGTGGTTGTTGGGGTTACTTAACAACTGCTGCCGAATTAGATAAAGATTATCATGCCAAACTTTCTACTTATTATGTAAGAGCGTCCCGATCCCATGATTGCAAACGTACAAAAACATAACATTAGATAGTACCAACATGCGCTATGTCTCTATCTCCTCGTGTGAAATATAAGACCTGGTCGTCTGCAGGGTCTGGGCTGGGTTTCCCTAGTGTTTTTCTTTTTCACTCGTGATATTGTGTGTGGTGTTGCATGGTTTTACTCCGGGAGTTGGATTTTTCCTGGTTTTAGTATCTTTGTCCATTACCTTGTTTTTTTTTCTTTTCTCTTTTTCCTTTTTTTGTCTATATCTTTTTTCACTATCCTGTTTTTATTTTCCTTTTAACCAAAATACAACTATTTTTTGAAAAATGCATGAATATATTTAAATGGGTGGAAGCCTTTCTATAAATTACTTTTGAAATGTGAGAACACTATTTTAAGTAACATGAATATTCACATTTTTTTAGAATGTGAAAACACTTTAAAATTACGTGAACATTTAAAAATAATAATACTTGTAATTACTTAACATTCTACAAAAGTACATGAAATATTTTAAAATTAAGTGGGCAATTAAAAAACACATAACTTCTTCTTTAACGACATGGATATATTTTTTAATATGTGAACACTTTTAAAAAATTTATGAACATTTAAAAAAATTGTAAATAACTTTTTAAAATATACGAATATTTTCTTAAATACATGAAAACTTTAAAATACAGGAAATGTTCTCTTAGAAGTACATGATTTTATTCTTTTTATATGAGCATATTTTTTAATAACACTTAATTTTTATACTTATTTTACTATTAAATTAGTTATATATAAACTAGTGGGATAAATATTTATTTTATATATTTAAGAAACATAAAAATACCTAATAATGGGCTGCACCCGAATGTTGGCCCAACACTTCTAAGAGCGAGGTATAGACGCACACAAATATATCACCAGTCCTATTTGGCCGGAACCTAGGTTTTCACCCGCAGAGCTCGACATTCAAATAGCAGAGGAGGTGAAGGGGCTCCGCAAGGACGCCTCCAAGAAGGTGAACGACGGTCGAGGCCATCGTGGTCGTCGGCATCGATCAAGGTCGGCGCAAAGCTTTCGCCTATAGCTCACCATGCCCAAGTCATAGCATCGTATCCCTTCCTTTGCTCGCGCATTGGTAACCAGGTGGGCAAGATGGCTTTGCCGCTGCCAACATCCACCACCCCCGCCAGCTCGATACGCAGCACTCCGCTACCATATTTCAGCCCTTGTGTATGCGACGATGGCGCGCATGTCAGCTTCGTCCGATGAGGACACCATTATGCGAGCGGCTTCATTGGCTCATGGCTAGTTAACTTTGATGAGTTAGTGTTGTCTAGCATCATGAGTTGTAGCGCTTAGCAATTATAGTTTGGTGCTAGAATGTAGAAGGTCGAGAGACCTCACTCTTGATTATTCACGTTCTTTTTTAAAAAACAAGGTAAAAGACTTGACAATTTTCATTGATTAAGAAGAAGGTTTAGACATAAGCCGCGAGGCGGCAAAAAAAGTATTCTCGTGACATAACAATACTAAGCTGCATGGCTCCCGCCAAGTTTAAAGATGGGCCTCCTCTTTGATTTTTGTGATAACAATGGAGGTCGGGCGAGGACATTTTTGAAAAATTCTTGTTTTACGCTACTTCCAAATTTTCCATGAGACAAGCAACATCAGGGAGGCGATAGCCTTCCTGCGGTCACCTCCACCATTAACCGCCTTAATCCATCAATCTCTAACTGAGTCTTCATGACGCCAAATCATTGGCGAGGAGTCAAGGATGCCAAGCCAAGTGCAAATTTTGGTCCAAATCCGGACAGTGAACGTACATTGGAATAGGAGGTGAGCCACGGATCTTGCACTTGCTTGCAGAGAGGGTATAAATTGCAGTTTAGCCAACCTCGGCGCAGTAAACAATCGGCTGTTCAAACAAGATTTTGGAAGATCAAAGTGTGACTTGTAACTGAACATGTACAATGTACTTACTATATAAACAAACCAATATAATGATTATGACTGGAGTGTGGCGTTTTGGTGGCCGAGCTATCTGGAGGCCGAAATCTGTGCCATCTAGGATAGTGTTGTGATGTGTGCTGATCTGTTTTCTCGTGGATATACGCCGAGTATTCAATTCCAATACAATGGTGCCATGGGCTGCGGTGCTGCGATTGTACATGGGCCACGGGTACACAGCGTTATGCATGCATGTCATGTTCAAAGGTGCCGTGCCAGGCACACGAACAGCATCTAGGCATCATTACTACCCTCCCTCCCTCTCCGGCGAATAAACAAACCTGCACCATCGATGAAACTTTCTTCATGCACACTGTTGTTTGATGCCATTGATGCAAATATGTTTGTGGAGGTCCGTTCGTTCGTCCTATTTGATATTCTGGATCAAGAGATACTAGATTCATGAACCTCTCCGGATCATCATTTTTTTGGTTTGATGGGTTAAAAAAACTAGCTGAATTATGGATAATTCAAATTGTTCTCGTCATGAATAACCTTTGCCCTCATTTTTTTCGCAATCATCATGTACACACTTTCCCCCATTATTTTTGGATCACCTTTTTTGTTTGTTTGATCGGTTAAAAAATGGCTTCAAATTGTTTGACTTTTATATCAGCGATTTATTTGAAAAATAGTCGTCCCCTAGTAAGAATTCCCTTAGAAATTGAACGATGCATCCTCGTTATGTTCTTCGATGTCATAGCATCACTGCCTCCCATGTCAACACCATGCCATTTTGAGTGTACCAATCGGTGTTTTCCAAAGATTAAAACACCAAGGAACTCTCATAGCAAAAAAAAAAAAAACTAATTACCGGATACTAGCGAGACACAAGATAAATCACGCATACGGAATGATGTTTTTTACCTCTTTTGTTTACCAAAGGTTGCAGTCCGTATGACTATCAGTACGCTTCAGTTGTTAAGCCAGCCACACTTCCTTGTGTTTTGATCGCTTCATTTTTTTTCTTCATCCCAAGCATAGCTTTGGTCTTGTATAACTTTGCTATCTGCCAGCAGGATTGTGTGTGCGTGCGTGCGTGTGCGTGTGCGTGTGTGTGTGTGTGTGTTCGTGTTCATTGTGCAGGTATTCCCTTAATGTTGCATTATGAATCAGTAAAAACCACCCTTTATCAGAAAAAAAGCCAACCACACTTAATACCGAGTGTTTCTTAATCAGCGCAAATAAGATGCACTCTAGTATATTATGATGACATTTTTGAAAGAAAAAACATGTAGAAAGGAATACTGCCCTACCGAATGCTATCCAATTATATACTTTTTTATAAATCAATTACATGCATCAGCTAACTCATTGAATTTATTTTATTTTGTTTTTATGAAGCACCGTGTTATGTTGTTCAGAGATTTGCACCAAAACCCGTTTGTGTGCTTCGTATCATCACACTAGCTGTCCAAGAGCATCACGTCGCTACTAGCACCAGCAGTCCAGCATGCATGTCATCAGCGGCGCGAAACCTTTCCTTGTTATCGCGCTCAGCAACTCAAGCATCTGCTTTGACACACGCCGCAGTTGTACGCGTGGGTCTATATCATGAAAGTACATGTGTGCCCGCACTGCTGCGCCGACTGTGTACATGAGCTGGCGCTGTTTATTTGCCCGCAAATACGGGCATTGTGCAACAGACTCGACTGAAAATACAGTAGCTGCATACCCGCTCAACGCTGATCACGACAAGTACCAACGGATGTGATAACGGCCTCCAGGTAGCTCGGCCCAAAGCGCATTTTCGTTATGACCGCGACAAATAACGTCTTCTGGCCTGGTTCTCTATTGAGGGACACATCTGATCTGCTTCATCTACCGACTCCATCGAGAAACTCTGCCTATGCATCTTTCAGTGCGACAGTGTTGCTGTGCTTGTCGGCCTGCGGGGCTACTCTAGCGGTTTCGCCTCACGGCAGGTAGTGTTGACATTGTTTGTCTCCGCCTTTGCTTGATGTTGCTATCACGAAAGAGCACGATGCTTGGTGGTGTTTTTTGTCTTCACTACGGTTTAGTCACCGACGGATGGACATGACGGAGGTGTTTAAACGCCCATCAAAATTTAATGCAGAGTGCAAATTCTTTTTCCTTTTTTTAGGAAAACCTACCAAGTTTTATTCATCAAGTGGAATAGATATAGGTATTACATTGGGATCATGTGGATGATCCATCCAAAGATGGCATCCCTGATTCAAATAAAGTGCATGCTTAGCTAGGTTATGAGACTCATAGTTCAAGCTCGTGGACTCGTAAGTAAAAATACTCCCTCCGACCCTTTTTACTCTGCACATAAGACTTGTCTGAAGTCAAACTTCACAAATGTTGACCAACTTTGTTGAAAAATATTAACATTCACAATACGAAATCAATATCATTAGATGTGTCATGAATTTAATTTTCATATTATATAACTTTAGTAGTGTAGATGTTGATATTTTCATATAAACTAGCACAATGTCCGTGGGTTGCTACGATACGAGAAGTTCAGTCACTCGCTTAGGAAGTCATCAAAATATTCTCTCATGTCGCCTTTGTACGCAGTTTATTAAAAAAGAACAAAAATACTAGGAAAACTCATATGGCGGCTATTGGCGAATCTTAAGCGATCACAATATTTTGAATGTTGAAACATAGAACAATGGCTATCTTCACTTTGGAATTGCAATTTGTTCACTCCCGTAATTCTATGATATACTAGAACTGAGAGAAATTGGTTAGGAAGAAACTAAAAACTAAAGCATTATTTTGAGTTGAAGTTGCATTTCTACATTTATTATGTGTTCTTTTTTTAAGTGTTGATCTCACATAAAAGTAATAATGTAGTTGTTTATTTGTGGTAGGACCAACATATGAGTAGGGTATATTTATTTATGTTTTGGAAGGTTGTTGGCCCCATGTGGGTAGCACTGCATTTGTTTATTGGTAAATGTTGTCTGTCTCACACATGGTAGAGGTGCTTTTCTTTATTGATGAAGCTAGTTGGTCTCACATCTGGGTATTGGTGCATTTGTTTCTTGTTTAAGGTTGATGGTCCCACATGTGAACTTATCGCCAACTCCAACCTTTATAAGTAGGAAAGATATGGTCAAACTTTACAAAGTTTGACTTCAGATAATTCTTATATGCTAAGTAAAAAAGGACCGGAGGGAGTATAAGAAGTAAAGATGTTTCTCCAAGAGCTAATCTCTTTGATCACACTACCGTAGTTTCCTCCTGATGATTCTCTTATGTGCTTCACTATCTTCTCTTATGTGCTTCACTATCATCTCACAGTCGGACGTAATAGAGAGATTTTGAAGCCCCAAGTCCTCGGCCAAAGACAATGCCTCACGACATGCAATCGCCTCTAAACTTGTCGGATCCACCATACCTCTGATGATAAAAGCCGAAGATCCCAGGTAGACACCCAGATGGTCTCTGCAAACTGTTGTTGTGCCTACTCCATGAGATATCGATGCATCAACATTGATATTGGCTTGCCCCGCTGGAGGCTGAATCCATCTCTTTATCTGCGATGTTTGGGCTGTCGGTCTCACCTCGTTTCCACTCGACGTGTGAACTTCACGTAGTTATGATATAAAGTGAGTAATGAACATATGTGTTGGCAGTGGACTTTGGTTAATCCCTTCATGTATTAGTTTTCATCTTGCAAAGTGTTATTTCTACGACTGGATCAGTGGGCATTATAATGCGACGCTCTCTATGTCGAATTGGCGCAGTTTTGCGTAGAGTGCCCCAACTCGACCAGTCGGCCCATCTATCGAGCATGCCTACTGTTGGGAGGACGGTTCTAGCGCCTTTATGTTTCCATTCCATTTTACTGAAAAAACCATGAAAAACTTATTTAAAAAGGAATAATTTTTATAACATTTTTTGAAAGAAGTGGACTTCTTTTTAAAAAATGAATATTCTATGAAAACATGATTTCTTTTGAAATTTCAAACAATTTTGGAAAATATGGTTTTTAGTATTTTGAACACTTTTTGAAATTCCAACTTTTTCCTCAAAATGCAATAATTTTTTTAAATTGTGATCACATAAGATGATAATATTATTTTGAAAATTATAATTGTTTTAAAAACATGAGCAATTTTGAAAACACGAACATTTTTTATAATTGTCAACATTCTTTGAAAAGCCAAACATTTTTATGAAATGTGTACATAAGCATGAATGTTTTGGAATTCTAAACATTTTTTAAAATTCACAAGTTCGTATAAAAACATGATTTTTTTTACAAGCCTAAAAAAGCAAATATTTTTTTAGAAAAACTGAATATTTTTTAGATATTTTAAATACTGAACAAAACAAAAAAAACCAGTAAAATACAAACAAAAAATTTAAAGCATGCCATAACCATCTGGAAGCTTTCCAATACCGGTAAAAAGCAGTAAATAATTATTCTTAAAACCGGAATCATAAGTGCATGCACTAACTAAAATGGGCCGGCCAATCGAGCACCTTGCTTCGCATCCTCCATGTGAATCTCCAGTATTTTAACGCTTAATGGGTATAGGAAGCACCGGATCATTGTTCAGTTAGGCTGTTTTTATAGGGTGATTGAATACCTAAAAAGTTGGGGACCTCCTATTTGGCGACCTATGCGGTGGAAATGAAGCAACCGCACACGCCAGCGCTGCAGCTAAGTGGGCCCGCCAATGCACGAGCGAGCACTGCACGTATTCTTTTTTTCTACTGTTCCTTTTCTTTTCAAATTAAATTCATAGAATGTTCAAGAATTAAATAAAAAGGTTCATGAATTTCAAATAATGTTCAAATTTTTGAAAAGTGATTACAAATTCAAAAAAAGTTCATCCATTCAGAAAAAGTCGAAGAATTCAAAATCTATCACTAATTTAAAAAAATCCCGCGAATTCTAAATATATTCATGAATTCAAAAAATGTTTCAAATTGAAAAATGTGCATGGTTTAAAAATATATATGATCTTAAAAAAGTTCATAAATTCAAAACATATTCGTCCATTCAAAAAATATTTGTTGATTCACTAATCCCGTGAACTCATTAAATTTTCATGAATTTCCACAAAGGTTCGTGAATAGAAAAAATGTTCATGAATTTATAAATCTTCATGAGTTCAAATATTGTTCACGAGTTTCGAAAGGTTTTACTAATTATAAAAAAATGTCCTTGAGCTGGAAAAAATTCATGACTTCAAAAAAAAAGTTCACTGGTTTAAAAAATGTCCATGACATTCGAAACAATGCTCACGAGTTTAAAAATAATGTTTAGGAATTTCGGAAAATGATCATAACTTTTTTGAATTGTTCACAAATTTGAAATGTTTTGCGATTTTCAAAATGTGCTTGAATTCAAAATTTGTTTCATGATTTTTTTTGTATTTGAAAAATAAAACAGAAAGAAAAAATTAAACATAAAAGGAAAGAGAATACCCAAAAAAACGAAAATGAGAAAAAAAACACAGAAGAAATAACAAAAGAACGATAAACATATGGGAAAACCCCCGGAATGGTCTAGCTCACTATGGGTAGTGTTGTCATCGTTTGTCTCCGATGACTAACATCATGTTCGGCAAGATCCCACATTGATGCCGGTATGGTCGATACTGTTTTTCCTGTTAGATGCCACTATCACTAATGCACATGTTGTCTGTCGGTGTATTTTTTCCCATCTCACTAACGTTTAGTCATCGATGGACACTATGCTTGTCATTGAAGGGTTTTAAGTACCCATCCAAAGTTAATCCTTGTATTGTTCCTGCATCAAGATTGATGTTTTGTTTAATTAATCCATAAAATAAAATATATGGACAGTTTTTGTTGCACTTTTTTTAAAACGAGAAAACCATAATCTTTTATCGCCAAAAAATAGAGAGGAAACCGATGTCTTACCCCTCCGTTTCATAATGTAGTGCTTATAGTTTTTTTCTTTCTTAAAGTCAAATTTTGACCAGGTTTAGAAAGAAAAATATTTACACCTACAAAACCAAATGCATATCATCAGATATCGTGAGTTGAATGTTCATACTGTATATGTTTAATATCGCAGATATAGATAAATTTTTTCATAAACTTGGCTAAAGTTCGCTAAGTTTGAATTTTAAAAAAATCTATATACACCACATCCGCAAAAATAAATAATATATACACTACATTATGATACCGAGGGAGTATCATTTTCTTGGGTGATGGGCAAACGGTGGGCCCACTAAGCCTTGTTTCTTCATATGAAGAGTAGTACTCAGGCCGGAAAGTTTTTTTTTGCGGGACTACACAGGCCGGAAAGTTAATTTGCTAGCACATAAAGTTCGGCCAAGCTCTCACTGAAAAGAAGTAGTCTCACTCTCGTTCGTTTGCTACAGAGCAAAAGAAGAATATCATGCTTAGAATTCACTGTTTTGTTTTAAATTGTTTTTATATTAGAAAGATGATTGAAAAATGGATCTGTTTCAAGCCACTACTCCAGACTGCGTGTAACACACGTTCTAGACTGAAGAAGGGTTCAGGAAGAGTGAGAACTGAACAAGACAGGTAATTTCAGAAGCCATAGAACTTTTCACATTATTATTTTCCACGGCTGCCACAATCGTCATCATCATCATTATTCCTCCAATCCCCAATCCTCGATCCACTACTACTGCTACTAAATCAGGATCCCAGACTAGAACCACATGGCAATCGCAGGATGGCCAGATGCAGACACACGAACGTTCAGAGCGGCCACCGCGACTCCACGCACTTGCTTGCTCACTCCCAGATGCCGACCTCCATGAAGCCGTCCTCGGTGGCGCAGCCCCGGAACATGCCGGTACAGTTGAACCCGTAGGCGACCTCGCCGGTGCCGGACACGGCGATGAGCCCCGCGAAACCCTCGTCGAGCCGCTCCTTGACGCAGAAGTCTACGGCCTCCTGCAGAGGCAGCCCCTTGTACTCCATGACGGCGGCCACGTCCCGCGCCAGCGTGGAGCGGATGATGGCCTCGCCCTCGCCGGTGCACGACACGGCGCAGTGCCCACACGCGTAGGTGCCGGCGCCGATGAGCGGCGAGTCGCCGATGCGACCCGTCATCTTGTTCATCAGACCACCGGTCGAGGTGGCGGCCGCCGTGAAGCCGTTGGAGTCCACCACCGCGCAGCCCACCGTCTCCGGCGCGTAGATGCTGATGGGCAGCCCGTTCATCACCATGCCGTTGCTGTTGTTCTTCTCTGACGCGGCCGCCAGCGCGCTGCAAGTGTCGGCTCCGGCGAGCGGGATGCGGTAGTCGAAGAGGATGGTGTTGGCGTCCTTGGCGAGCTTGAGCATGCCGATGTTCTCCTCCGTGATGAAGTAGCTGTTGTCCACAACCTCAAGGCCCTGCAAACACATCAAAATCAGATCAACGCATTGAAAAATCAATCTGTGTTTAATCCCGATTAACCCTGGATGCATATAAAGATCGCAGATTCGTTTTAATTTTGCGGCACAGTGCAGGGCCACGAGATCTGCAGGGAAAACGCGCGGGATTCTGTAGGAATCAGATCCAGTTGCTGTCACTTGATGGTCGGGGGTGGTGGACCATGTACGGACGACGGATTCGTCGGACGGGGAGCAAGTGGCCTGGTCCCGGCGGGTCGGCACGAGATCCGGCAAGGAATCCATGCCACGGCTGCCCACCACACGGCACGAGTGGTGCGCAGGGAGGAGGCGATGCCGTGCACAAGTTTTGGCGCCAGAAACAGAGGCTTACAGTAGCCATCCTAGGTTCATGGATCTGTCACGAGATTCCTATTGGCCGCCACTGCTTGATTTGATTAGCTAACTGTTCGTTTTGAATAATTTAACTAAAAAATGTGCCGGCCACGACAAAGAAAATCATGCACATGCATCGGCCCATTTTCTTTCCTGCATGCGACAAGATGGATTCCTTTGTGCGGCTGCTATGCACGATCTTGACTGAAAACTTTAAGGCTTAGTAGAATTTTAATAGCAGAGGACAAATTTAAGTTGGAGAGGCATGGAGATATCGTGAAGGTGCGTAGATGCATGGTTTTGGTAGGTGCGAGGCGGCTGGTGCCACCACGAGACCCATGTTTTTTCCCTTCGCTTTTCACATGTTTTCTTATCCCTTTGATTCTTACTCAAAATGAAAAGTTCATCTATTTGCATCATGATATCATGTACTCCCTCTATAGTAGCCCCTCCGTTTCAAATTACTCATCGCAGAAATGTATGTATATAAAAGTAAAATACATCTAGATACATCCATAGCTGCGACAAGTAATTTGGAACGGAAGGAGTACCTACTAATCGGTGCACATGACTACCAATAGCAAGCCGTAGACAGACAGGTTACGTTGGTGTTGCTTTGAGCTGGATGTGAAATCAACTCGCAGTGCTACTTGGTCCACACATTTCTCCACAGAGCAGGGGACGAAAGGGATACACGCACGTGCATTTTCTTAACTTGCTGTGCTGAGCAAGCTGTATCTTAACCCCAGTGCCCCATACATACATACATGCACGAAAAGCTAGCTCAGATAAGCTACATGTATGTATGCCATGTTTACCTAAATGAAAATCCGTGTCTGGAAGGAACGGTATTTCCCGTGCAAGTTAGCTGCATGCAGATGTGCACTCATGGTGTACCGCACCACAGTGCCCCACACGTCATCCACACGTGTCTCGAGAAAGTGCGGCTGCATGCCATACTACTCCGTCCGTTCCGTCACGTGAACTTTCAATTTAAAAATGTTAATTACCGTCCTGATATATGTTGATTAGATCGCCATGCAGGCAGTTTATGCATTCCTTCTTGAGTGGGGTGCATTTTTTTGGTAGCAACCAGAATTAACCGAGGGTAATCTTAGGATTAATTACCTGCTCGCGTGCGAAATCCTCGGCGCCGTCGAAGGCGAGGTAGGAGTGGGGCGACTTGTCCATGACGCGCCGGGCGAGGGAGACGGGGTTGCGGACCGTCGAGACCCCCGAGACGGCGCCGCAGCGGCGGCCGTGGCCGTCCATGATGCTGGCCTCCATCTCGACGGTGCCGGCGCGGGTGAGCGCGGAACCCCGGCCCGAGTTGAAGCAGGGGTCCGTCTCCAGCTCGCGCACCACGGCCTCCACGACGTCCAGCGCCGCGGCGCCGGCGCGCAGCAGGTCGACGCCGACCTGCAGGCACCGCGCCAGCACCCGCTTGGCTTCCTCCTGCCTGTGCTCCGGCAGGTTGGGGTCCACGCCCGCGCCGCCGTGGATGGCAATGGCCCAGCGCGCCATGCGTGCTGTTGGTGCTGCGGACCTGCGGTGGTGTGCTAGGTGCTAGCCTTGTAGGCACTTGGATCTCTCTCTCTCTCTCTCTCTCTCGCTACGGCCACGTGATGCTCTGCTCTTTCTTGTTCCTCTGTTGGCTCGGGTGTGTTGGAGATGAAGGATGGGAGGTGGGAGGGCGGGGTATTTATAGGGAGAGCGAGGGTGGGAGGGGAGGCTCTTCCGGACGTTTAAAGAATCTTGGGTCCGGTAAGGAGCGGGATTCATTCTTGGCTCCGAAACGGAACGGTATCCGGTACTGCATGCAGGGCGGGATTTGATGACCGTCGCTACTCGTACTCCCTCCGTTCAGAATTATTTGTCGCAGAAATGCATATATCTAGACGTATTTTAGTTCTACATACATTCATAACGTATTTTAGTTCTAGATACATCCATATCCGAAACAAGTAATTCCGAACGGAGGAAATAGATGCGTGTGGAAAAGGTGCACCTGTAAAGCTACCAAATGAGTTTCGCTAGCAAATGGAAGCAGTAAATAAATGGATTCGGCAGCTTAATGCCAGAGGCTGCGAAATCTTTGTACGGCATTGGCAGGGCATTTCGTTGGTTTCTACTGGTGCAGGTCAATTACCTTACCTAGCACCAGAGTTTGCTCCTAGGACAAAACGAGCAAGGCAAGTTCATGGTAAAAGTGAATACAAGTCAAGAGGAAGATTCAGTACCTCAGATCGATTTATCTACCTATATGTCGTTCCGGTGAATTTACTCAACCGCCACAGTCCATGGTAGAAGTGACACTGACAAGAATGTTAACGATGTTGACGGCATTCTCCTAGTGCCAAATTATTCCATGCCACAAAATGACCAGGTTAAAGTACTCCAATAAGCCCCACAAAATATGCATTCATGTACTACTAGTCCTAGAACAAACATCGTTGTTCCGGGGGCCACCATCAGCCACAGGGCATATATTACCGACGGCTTGGCTTGGGAGCACCGTTCGATAGAGTACCTTCGCCGTCATCACTCGACACCTGGGCGCCGGTTTACCATTCGTCACCCGAGGCCGAGATAATATCAGACCAGAAGAATCTGTGACGCACTTGCATCACTTTCGACCCAACCGAGGAAGGTGACGCGCACGGACACGGTCACAAACCACAAACAGCACTCCCCAGCTCCCCGGAGCAATCACATGAGATGATGCATGCACCTGCCGACTGCCGGACAAAGTTAACATTGCCTCGGCTAGAAACAAAAGTTACCTCAACCAGTGAGGGCTTCCCATGGCAGTACTACTCGCTAGAAAACCAACAAGTTGTAGGCCACGATGGAATCCAAGTTACTCCAGTGCTTGCTGATCCTCCATGTTAATTACTTTTTGCAGATAGAATACTGTTGTAGTCACGGCGAGTTAGGGAGGCGAAATTGCATGCGCAGCCCTTTAGAGAAAACAAAGGCGAAAGGGAGCTCCACGATGATGTTCATTTCTTTCCGCGAGTGATGTCATGCATCATACATGATACACTTATTGGCGATTGAATCTCTCGAAATCAAACGTACATACTGCAAGTCAAGTCTGCTTGAATATTCCCTTTATCTGCAGGATATGCAGTTTCCCTGCAATACGCAAAGAGTATCCTTCATAATTAAGTCTTCAAGATCCATTCAAAACAGGGGATCAAGTGCGTGCTAAAATAGCTACATATTCACCGAAAATTCATGGGCGAGGACGGGCTCGCCTACTCACGGAATCGTGAGTCGTTCCTTCGCTTCCGGATGTTAGGCCGCATGTGTATTTTCAGGACGTGTACTGTGGCTTGTTTAATGCAAATAACGGACGTAAGAAACGACGGACATCTACGTAGCAGTGAAGGCGTCTACGAGCTGTACCCACATGTGCATAATGCTGGACGCATGCACGGCAGCACCCCCTCGTCCGTATGGTGGTCGGTCGGACGTCCACCACACACATTGATTTTTTTAGCAAGATGGTCACGCTTTTTTTGACACCACAAGACGGCCACGCTGGCGATTTTATGGACCCCAAGTTTTGGCACACGAATTTTCAAGTATCTCAACTCAAAAAAGTTCTAAGTATCTAAAACTTACAGTTATGACGTTCAAAGTTTCTGAAAAGTCAATTTTATTGTTCGCTCGCACTAACATTCAGATTTCAATGTTCGCGTTTTTTAAGCTTGCGATTTTATCGTTCACTCGCACTAAGTTTCAATAATTGAAAATTAACATTTTTTTTACAAAAAGTCATCAAAACATATATATAATGGATCTTATTTGAAAGCCCTTGTCACAAGCAATATGAATCTGAAAATGAAACTTAAATTAATTTTTTGTTAAAACATATAAAAGTTTCAAATTCGAAAGCCAAAATAATGAGGCAGGGGCATTTGGGGTGTTCAGAGACGAACATAGCAGAGAGATATTCATTTGCGCTAATCCACCAACTCACCTAGCATTGTTGTGATTGGTGATGGGCAAGTTCTAATGTTCCATAGATTTCCAAATTAATAATAATGACATATATAGTTACAGTGATGTTGTATTATCAAGCTGATCACCTTTGTTGTTAAACCATATGTCTAGAATTTGAGGGTACATGAAAGTTGATGGTAGTTGCAAACATGAGTGTCGACAAAGTTCTTGAAGACATGATGGAAAGTGTATTGTGATTTATGATTTATATATAAAGTGGGGTGCGGGCCTATTTCAAGAAGTGGCTAAGCCGTAAATATGTTATATTATTGCTTGGGTTGTAGTGTTCACTTTAGTTGTGCATAACCAAAATTGCTAACTTATAACAGAAGGAACGTGATTCTGGTGCAACTTCCATTTAGTTATTTGCAAGAAAAAAGAACTTCTAAACAATTGCATTTAAAAAAATATTGCATATGTTAGCTTGCTAAAAAAAATGTGAGAGGATTTGGGACACGCAGGTGCGAGGGCACCGAGTCCCTCACACGTGTTTTTTCTTTTGTTTTCAATTGTTAAACTTTTTATATCTCTTGAATAAAAAGTTCAAATTAAGTTTTGTTTTCATATTCATGTTTTTTTGTGATAGGGGCTTTCAAGTAAGATCCATTTTAAGTAAGTCTTGAGGAATTTTGAAAAAACATATTAATTTTTAATTCTTGAAACTTAGTATGAGTGACCGATAAAATCGTGACTTTAGCACCTGCGACTGGCCAAAAAAGTACCTTCAAGTTCCAACTCTGCAATCTGATACTCGTGACCGAGAAAATAAAAAATTTCAGATGCAAAATTGTAAGTTTCAATGATTAAAATTTAAAAACTTATTGTCCCCTCGTGTAGGATCCAACTACATCATGAATCATGGGGCAATCGAGCGACTGAGCAGGGTTTGGGATCTGCGTGCCCCTGCAGATTTCTTGAAAAATATGTATGTTCACTTGTTTGTCAGTTAAATCAGCACGCAATAAAAGTGTAGCGTTCTTGACCAATTTTGAATCCGTGTGATAGTAAAATTGACTGTCAAAATCGGAGTCCATTAATTACAAATCCATTAAAATACTGGGAGTCTCGTCAAGATCGGCGCAAGCGCATCACTAGTACGAAGCCAATTAACTCTTTGTCCATCCCGATGCGTGAGGGTCGTCTTTGCCCGTTGACTGTTCCCAGTCCACCGTCGACAGGCTCAGGCCTCGCAAACGCCATTCAGGTCAAGCAATGTTGGAGTCGTCCTGTACTGAGTAGTACTGTATCCAACAGATTTTGAACCTGTCCCAAACCAGACGACGCACCCAAAGATTTTGAACCTGTCCCAATCCATCCCAACCGGGGGCTCTCCGTCCAATTGACAAACGCCGTCAGAGCTCTCCTTAACTCCGTCACACAGATTCTACGGACTCATGACCGTATGTGCACTGTTCGGTCCGTGTATACCAGCCAGTATCCTCCATCAGCAATAACTGCAGCCCCACGTGACCTTGTCCCATTGGTACACATAACAGGAGCATGCGAGCCCGTCCGCTACATCGCCACTCTGCATATTCACATCAATGTTAGACACATGCAGGAGGGGTTCATGCTTTTGAAGGCTTTCCATTTGTGTAAAGAAGTTGCTAAGATTTTACATTATTATGTCTCACCCAAAACTTGATTGCTAGTATCATTTTACATTTTTCTGTGAAAAATCCTTATCATTTTACATCACCATGTAAGAAGAAATAACTAATTATTATATGTCAAAGGCTACCACTGTAGCCCCCCTTCATCTGTCCGGATGAAGTTTCAAGAAACATAACGCTAAACCATCTTCAGCGGAGGTAACTTACTTTTTATTTCCCATCAATGTGTCGCATGCTCATGCGGTCGACACATAATGCAGCTGGAACGAGCTATGGTCGGCCGTCATCATCAACATCTGTATCTATATACCAATGTAAAAGTGCCCAAGGGGTAGATCCAACTAATCTAAATCATTAAACCAGTTCACACATGGTGTGTGCTCAACATATTTAACATGCAACTAATATCATACCAAATATCAGACTTGCGGTAATCATGTAACTAATTCATAAAGAATATCCTACATAGGCCCTGTTTGGATACTCTAACACAATTAGAGTTAGAGTTATTTTCTAACACACTCTAACCCAAATAAGCACCTCTTCACCGGGATAGTTGTGTTAGATGAAACTAACCCATTCTAACCCTCCCTGTTTGGATACTTTTGGGTTATTTGAGCCTCCAACTAACCCAAACTAGCTCTAACCCCATGTGTGAAATTAGTATCATGCCAAGAATCTAAGTCAACAGTAATCACATAATTAACACGTAAATAGTATCATACCTAATATATGCGACAATTAATATACTACCTAATATCAACGTCTATTGCGCGTACACATTTAGTAGTTACTTTAAAAGGAAGTTGTACGAAGGAGTAGGGATTAGGTGATCGTGTCATGAGAGCGCTTTCTATCTATCATGTAGCACTTCCTTTACTTAGTTCATGAGTCATTCATACTAGTTAGTCTTGTGTAGATTCTATTTCTATGTACTCGTGGACAGAAAAGCGTGTCTATTTGGATGGCATCCAGTAAGGTTCTCCATGATAGATAACAATGTTTCTTTGCTGAAATGATCCAACGTTTGTTTATTATTGAACACAATATATGTAATAAGCTGAAATAGGAATCAACGGTGAATATTTGTGATAAAACTAAAACTTGCATTAATGTTCTTCAAAGACATCATCTATAGCTTTACATCTCGACTTTCCATCATGTCTCAGGTAAAAACATTGCATAAGACCACAGATTGGACTAACCTCACATATTTCGATGAGCCAAATGCTAGTGATATGATTCTACTATACTTCTAACAGAAATTACTTAAAACTTGGGTTAGAAAAAGATACGAGGCTACCGTAAGTCTGCCCACCAGGACAAGTATGGGCCCACCAAGCCATGCAATGGCCCAGGTCTATTGTCCTGCCTACGACCCTCCAAAG
The DNA here is from genome assembly GCF_002162155.2 of Triticum dicoccoides. Classification (NCBI taxonomy): domain Eukaryota; kingdom Viridiplantae; phylum Streptophyta; class Magnoliopsida; order Poales; family Poaceae; genus Triticum; species Triticum dicoccoides. The sequence goes on from NC_041382.1 coordinate 739,132,106, forward strand.
ATAAAGGAATCACCAGAAATCTCAGAGGACTCTTCAAACCACCGTAGCGAACTAGAATGTCTATAATCGTAGGCATGGTTCTCCTTTATAAGTTGAGATCTGGATAGTCGTAGGTACCTTACATCGCATAGTTTCACCCCCTCGATACATCTACGGACATCCATGTTGTGGTGCACCCCATCATCGATAAACAAGGAGTAGGAAGTAGAGTTTTTGCCTCAACCGTGATGACCTGAACCTGGGTAAAACTTGCCTCCATATTTCCAATCATAATAATCCGACTTGCTACGTTACCCTAATGCACACATCACGATTATTCTTTTGCAAATTTTCAGTTGAAAACTTAAAACAAAGATAGAAAAGGTACTATTCACCAATCATAACGTAAGTTTTTCGATGAGTTTTCAAGTTTGAACGTAGAGCTCATACTGCTTTGAAAAGATACATCGTGTGGTAAATGTGTAAGAAAAGAATAATCTGATGGTATCCTTCATTTACATGCCACCGTGCCACTGTCGCACAATTCGACTTAAAATCACAGATGATTATACAATATTTACAATTATATATATATATATATATATATATATATATATATATATATATATATATGTATGTATGTATGTATGTATGTATGTATGTATGTATGTATGAACTATAAACCATGCCACACGTTTTGATATGTAAATCCAAACCACATAGGAAAAAATGAAAAGATATCCAATTGTGTAGTTTACACGATTCAAAATTCGGTGGGAATGTTAAAGTAGACTACTATTCATAGAAACAATATTTTTGGTTTTAAAGGTGAAGATCAACTTTGATTTTAAATTCATGGCAAGTAGATACATATCATATATCTATGATACAAATTTTTTGCTTCCATATTCCGCATGATATTCTTGGTTGTTAAACTGCCTGTGTTGGCACCACCAAAACCTGCCTTACTAAGCAGGCCACTTGGTTGTTCACCATGTACTGAAGTGGCATGCTACATGGATGGTTTTATCAGCAAGTGTGTACAGTGGACCAAACTAAATTTACCAATATAAATGAGACATTGATATGTAACAAACGTATCTACATGGATGGTTTTATCAGCAAGTGTGTACAGTAGGGCAGTTAGTCCCTCCGTGCAGAGAAGAAAAAGATGTGGTGGGAGAGGATCCCCCTGACGAAGCCCTCTCGATGGGTTGAACGCTTCAGTCTCTGTCGAGTTGTACCTGACTCTATATTAAACGGGAGATACACATAACATAACCATATTCACCCAGTTTGCATGAAAACCAAGCTTGAGGAGAATAGCTTCCCGGAACACCCACTTGACCCGGTCATAGGCTTTATGCATACCAAACTTAACCGCACACCACCCTTCCTTGCCTATTTTCTTCTGCTTAATTGTATGTAAGCTTTCATATGCAATAAGAACATTGTCCGTAATTAACCTCCCTGGGACAAAGACACTTTGGGTTGGACTTATTATATCAGACAAAAATAATTTTAGTCTTGTGGCAATCATTTTTGAGATAACCTTATAGACCACATTGCAAAGGCTGATCGATCTAAACTGCGAAACTTTTTCTGGTGTTTGTAACTTTTAACTTTATTATTTGGACTTTGCTAGACGTACGGAGTTTTACAGGGGATTTACAGGTTG
>NC_041382.1:739133897-739155732 GCF_002162155.2 Triticum dicoccoides
AATTAGAAGAGTGCATAGTCCTCAGCCTGTAAAAACCTGTAGAATGTGCCTATACGTGTAGCATTATTGATCGTTTGTTCTTATTTTGCCGTGACGAGGACAGAAAGGTTAGGCATTTCATGTGCCGGTACATTTTTTTTGTGCGGAAACATCGCTGTTTCTGCCACTCTCAGCTACAATCCACAGGGCAGAGACTACCGACGGCTTGGCCTGGAGTACCGATCGATCGAGTGCCTTCACCGTCATCACTCGACACCTGGGCGCCGGTTTTACCACTCGTCACCCGAAGCCGAGATAATATCAGACCAGAGGAATCTGTGAAGCACTTGCATCACTTTCGACCCAACCAAGGAGGTGACGCGGACGGACACGGTCACGAACCACAAACTGCGCATGCATGCTTTCCCCAACTCCTCGGAGCAAAGAGGAGATGATGCACGCACCTGCCAAACAAAGTTAACCCGGCATCGGCTCAAACAAAAGGTAACCCAGCCAGTGAGGGCTTCCTACCGCCTGTACTACTACTCACTAGTAAACCAACAAGTGTTAGGCCACGATGGAATCCAATATGCTAGTGTTTGCTGATCCTCCATGTTAATTTCTACTACGTTTTAATTCTTCTTTGCAGATAGAATACTGTTCTAGTCAAGGTTAGTCACGGAGGCGAAATTGCATGCGCACACCTTCAGTGAAACAAAGGCGAAAGCAGGGAGGTGCACGCTGATGCCCATTTCTTTCCACGATTGATGTCATGCATGATACTTTTTAGCAAGTGAATCTTTTAGAATCAATGGCACTTAGTACAATTCAAACATGCTTTGAATATTCCCTTTTATTTGCAGCATATGCAGTTTCTTAGAAATACGCAAAGAGTATTGTCGAGGAGTAAGTCATCAAGATCCATTTGAAACTGGAGATCAAGAGTGTGCTAGAATAGCCACACATTCACATCAGTGTTTTTTTTAGAGAATTCACGTCAATGTTAGGTGCATGAAGGATGGGTTCACTTTGATAGCCGTTGCTTCCGAAGGCTTTTTCATTTGTCTAAACAATGCTAAGATTTTACGTTAACATGTCTCACCCAGTTTTGATTGCGATCATTTTACACCTTTCTGTGTGAAAAATCCTTATCATTTTACATTGCCATGTAAGAAGTAACTAATTATATGTCAAAGGCAACCACGATAGAGCCCCTTTCATATGTCTGAATGAAGTTTCATGAAACATAACAGTAAACCATCTTGTGGGGAGATACCTTAATTGTTAATTCCCATTAAGTTGTCACATGCTCATGCGGTCGACATATGAAATTGTTAAACCATCTAGAACGAGCCATGCGCCGTCACCATCAACATCTATATCTATACCAATATAAAAATGCTAGAGGGGCAGATCCAACTAATCTCGACCATTAAACCATGTCACTCATGGTGTGCGCTCAACATATTTAATGTGCAACTAATATCACACCAAATATCAGCATTAGTGGTAATCATATAATTAATTTATAAAGAATATCCTACCTAATGAGTGCAATTAGTATCATACCAAAAATCTAACTCAACAGTAATCACATAATTAATTAGTAAATAGTATCCTATCTAATATATGCGACAATAATTATACTACCTAATATCAACGTGCATTGCACGTACACATTTATGAATTACTTTAAAAGGAAGGAGTAGAGATTAGGTGATCATGTCATCAGAGCGCTTTCTTTCTATCATGTAGCACTTCATCCACTTAGTTTATGAGTCATTCATACTAGTTAGTCTTCTGTAGATTCTATTTATATGTACTTGTGGACAGAAAAACATGTGTATTTGGATGGCAGCCAGTAAGGTTCTCCATGATGGATAGCAATGTTTTGATGGTAGCATTCATTTACATGCCACTGTGCTACTGTCGCACAATTCGACTAAAAAATCACAGATGGTTATACAATATTTTGAATCAATAATAAATATAAACTATAAACCATGCCACACATTTTGATATATAAATCCAATCCACATAGAGAAAAAAATGAGAAGGTATCCAATTGTGCAGCGTACATGATTCGAAATTCGGTGGGGATGGTAAAGTAGACTACAATTCATAGAAACAATATTTTCGGTTTTAAATTCATGGCAAGTAGATACATATCATATATCTATGATGATTTTTTTGTTTCCATATTCCATATGATTTTCTTGGTTGTTAAATTGCCTGTGTTCTCTGATACTTTTTCTTGGCACCGCTTAAAGTTAGAGTAGTTCTACCGCTCTTGTCAGCATGCCCTTTTTACATTGATTCCATTTTTTGTTGGTAGCTTACTAAGCGGGCTACTTGGTTGTTCACCATGTACTGAAGTGATAGGCTACATGGCTGGTTTTATCAGCAAGTGTGTATAGTGGACCAAAATAAATTTACCAATATAAATGGGACATTGATATGTAACAAACATATCTACTTTTTTGAGCACTTTTGTTATGTTTTTGTCCTCTAACTTGTATGGTTTTCCAAGTGCGTAGCCAGATGGTTAGGTTTCGTGTGGTGGAATCGCCCCACCAGGATTCAAGTTCTAAACTTAGCATTGGTGCTCGCATTTTTCAGATTTATTTAAGACTTTTCGCAAATGTTCATTCAGTGGGAGGAGACATTCAAGTGAACTAAGAGACGTGTGTGTGGTGACTTCCTCAATGTCAAAAAGTTGTGCCAGTTCAGAGGTGCTCAAAGGAGTAGGGTGTGTGTGCGTTTGTTCATAAAGATGAGTGCATATCCATATTGTGAGTTCATAGAGATGAGTGCATATGCGTATTGTGAGCATCTATGATTGCAGTGTTTTTATCAATAATTTACCCAGATAAATAGATCTATACAGACGAGACATCCACGTGTGTTTTACATGTGGCAAAGATTGGGTAATTTTGTCAAAAGAATATTAAGCGCAAGCGATGTCCACAAATTCTATGGCGGGGAGGCATCAACATGGCTGCCCCCACATCGTCCACGGCGACTCGGGCGGCGATCCCTCGTTCGCCAGAACCGGCGCCACCTCCCGTCACATCCTCCTCGCCGCCGCCACGGCACGCCGCCGGCAAAGCCGCACGGCGCTGGCGGCGGCGGGGCGGTGCTACAGCCTAGCGTGACGTTTTTCTTGATCTGAAGCGACGGCAATACATGCAGGCAGGCAGAAGAGCGGGTTGGCCTTGGGTGTAGTAGATGTTGTGCTCGTCATGGATGGCTTTGTGCTACCTACCGGCTCAGTATTCATCCATCTTGGGTGTGGTAGCCAGACCTGGCACGTGGTGACGGTGGACATGTTCGCCGCGGTGATCTGCTCCGGCCCAGTTCCGGCATTGTGACGGCGGCTTTGGAGGTGGATCTGCTCCGTCCAGGCTAAGTCTGACGGCGACCGTACGCTTCTGATCTACTGGTGGCGCTCCAGCTCCGGCACTCCGGCCATGTCAGCTCTGGACAGAACTCTCTCCAGCGAGGTGGTAGCGGATCGGTGGTGTTTTCCGCCAGCGGTGTTTGGTCCTTACGGCGACTAATCCGGCCTACGACAGCGAATTACGGTGGTCACGGAAAGGTCTTCGTGAGGGCTCTTTTCTCCACACCCGATGGCTCACTTTGAAGAGAAATGCAAACTTTGGATGATGACTTGACGCACAGAAATGGTGGTGCAGTAGCGGCGGTGCACAATGCATGTACCTGCTGGGATCGAGGAAAAGTGATGGCGGCAACACATAAGTGATGTTGATGATGGTGCTACTCGAGCACCTGGTCTTGAGTTCCGGAGTGAAAGCCTAGGTCTGACACATGTTGCTAGACCTAGCAATGACGACGTTGTTATGTCGTTACCTTGTTGAAGGCATTGCTCGAATATGCTCAGACCGGTTATTCAGGGTGAAAATCTAGATTCTAATCATGGGTGGTTAGATCCAGCGACGGCGATGCTTGAGGCGTCGCTTCCTTTCTGAAGGCGTTGCTGTTGAAGAACCTCGTCCGTGTCCAGTGGCGGAGCATGAACCAAGTGTTAGGAGGGGCCAAAACGAGTGTATGACATAGAAAAAGCTAGGGTGATCAGACATGCCGGAGAATTAGTAGAGCGATTAGTTGAAATATAAGCTTATTGTGTAAAAAAAATTCTAGCAAGGGGTGGCCAAGGCCCGGTATTGTCCCCACTACGCTCCGCCATTGTCAGTGTGGTGTCATGAGATGATTGGTGCGGATATGATCATTGTTGTAGTTTGTCGACCGCGTGTCTGTTACTTTGGATTTTTTTATCACCTACGTTTAGCTTTGGTCTTACATGACTTTGCTATTTGTCGGCGTGTTTTGTGTGTATGAGTTAGTGTTGGCTATGTGCACTCTAGCTATGCAGAGGCCGGATGTGTGTTCATTATGTTTGTATTCTTTTGATACTTCATTTTGAATCAATAAAATTCATCTTTTATCAAAAATCAACATGGCGAACAGTAAAAAATTTAAAAGTTATGTGTCGTTTCTCACATAGATGGGTTATCTCGCACAGTGACATGCTAAGATTCCGTATGAGGTGTGACCCATTGTGCACCGTGAAAGGCATCGTATCATATTCCCAATCAAAACGTCAAGAGAAGTGGCTGGGCGCTGGTGCTTCTTTGTACTGTATGTTCATGTTTGGCTCTGAGCCGCTCGTCCTGTCCTGGAAAGCATACGATATTTGTTGCACCTGTGAATGGACGTGGGTGAGCCGTAATAATTTCCCGGCTAATCCAGGCCGGCCCCGGAATAATAAAGCTCATCCCATAAGCGCGGTAGTGGAGAACAGCAGGGAAACCTCGACGATCGACGCTGAGCTATCAGAGCAACTTTATTGGGGTAACCCATTTCATCCATTGGTGTTCGTTGGGTCGGCGCAGATAGAAAAGGCGGCTCAACGCATCGATTCAAACAAACACACGTCCGCTTAGCGTCTGCATGACGACTCATTTCTGGCTTAATTTTGAAGCGGATTTGCGTTGGCGCGGACATAAGATAAGATGAACGTGTGCGCGCCTACTCTTTTCCCCGGGTCCGTCGGTCGGTGAGAGCCATCACCATTTCCCCTCATTTCTCACTAAAACCCCTCCCGCCAGCGCGCGCGCTCCCGTCCCGCACCCGCTATGGACGACGATCTCGACCTTGACGTCGCCGCCGGCCTCGCCTCCCTCGCCTCGTCCGGCAAGATGACCGCCCCCTCCGGCAAAGGCAAGCCTCGTGCCCCACGCAAGACTGCCGCCGCGCCCAAGCCAAAAAAGGCGCTGACGTTGATAACCCATAAGTGTAGGGGATTTATCGTAGCCATTTCGATAAGTAAGAGTGTCAAACCCAATGAGGAGCAGAAGGAAATGATAAGCGATTTTCAGCAAGATATTCTCTACGAGCACTAAAATTATCGGTAACAGATAGTTTTGTGATAAGATAATTTGTAACGGGTAGCAAGTAATAAAGGTAAATAAGGTGCAGCAAGATGGCCCAATCATTTTTGTAGCAAAGGACAAGTCTGGACAAACTCTTATATGAAGTAAAGCGCTCCCGAGGACACATGGGAATATCGTCAAGCTAGTTTTCATCACGTTCATATGATTCGCGTTTGGTATTTTGATAATTTGATATGTGGGTGGACCAATGCTTGGTTACTGCCCTTACTTGGACAAGTATCCCACCTATGATTAACCCCTATTGCAAGCATCCGCAACTACAACAAAAATATTAAGATAAACCTAACCATAGCATGAAACATATGGATCCAAATCAGCCCCTTCATGTAGTCGACGTTCACATGACACCACTAGAGGGATGACAACATACATCTCATCAAAATATCGAACGAATAGCAAATTCACATGACTATTTATAGCAAGACTTCTCTCATGTCCTCAGAAACAAACGTAACTACTCACAAAGCATATTCATGTTCATAATCAGAGGGGTATTAATATGCATAATGGATCTGAACATATGATCATTCACCAAGTAAACCGATTAGCATCAACTACAAGGAGCAATCAACACTACTAGCAACCCACAGGTACCAATCTGAGGTTTGGATACAAAGATTGGATACAAGAGATGAACTAGGGTTTGGGATGAGATGGTGCTGGTGAAGATGTTGATGGAGATTGACCCCCTCTCGATGAGAGGATCGTTGGTGATGACGATGGTGATAATTTCCCCCTCCCGGAGGGAAGTTTCCCCGGCATAACAGCTCCGCCGGAGCCGTAGATTGGTTCCGCCAAGGTTCCGCCTCATGGCGGCGGAGTTTCGTCCCGTGAGCTAGTTTATGATTTTTTTTCTCGACGAAAGACTCCATATAGCCAAAGATCATATGATTCGACATGGGAATATGAAGGAAAGCGCTCCCGAGGATACATGGGAATTATCGTCAAGCTAGTTTTCATCATGATCATATGATTCGCGTTCGGTACTTTGATAATTTGATATGTGGGTGGACCGGTGCTTGGGTGCTGTCCTTACTTGGACAAGCCTCCCACTTATGATTAACCCCCATTACAAGCATCCTCAACTACAACAGAAGTATTAAAGTAAACCTAACGATAGCATGAAACATATGGATCCAAATTAGCCCCTTACGAAGCAACGCATAAACTAGGGTTTAAGATTCTGTCACTCTAGCAACCCATCATCTACTTATTACTTTCCAATGCCTCCCTCTAGGCCCAAACAATGGTGAAGTGTCATGTAGTCGACGTTCACATGGCACCACTAGAGGGATGACAACATACATCTTATCAAAATATCGTACGAATACCAAATTCACATGACTACTAATAGCAAGACTCCTCCCATGTCCTCAGGAACAAACGTAACTACTCACAAAGCATATTCATGTTCATAATCAGAGGGGTATTAATATGCATAATGGATCTGAACATATGATCTTCCACCAAGTAAACTAACTTGCATCAACTACAAGGAGTAATCAACACTACTAGCAACCCACAGGTACCAATCTGAGGTTTGTATACAAAGATTGGATACAAGAGATGAACTAGGGTTTGAGATGAGATGGTTATGGTGAAGATGTTGATGGATATTGACCCCCTCCCGATGAGAGGGTCGTTAGTGATGACGATGGTGATGATTTTCCCCTCCCGGAGGGAAGTTTCCCCGGCAGAACAGCTCCGCCGGAGCCGTAGATTGGTTCCGCCAAGGTTCTGCCTAGTGACGGCGGAGTTTCGTCCCGTGAGCTAGCTTATGATTTTTTTTCTCAACGAAAGACTCCATATAGCCAAAGATGGGCATCGGAGGGCCACCAGGGGGCCCACGAGGTAGGGGGGCGCGCCCAGGGGGTAGGGCGCGCCCCCACCCTCGTGGACGGTGGGTGTCCCTGAGGGAGTCCTGGATTAGGGGGTGTCCGAATGGCCAAACTATACCTTCAGCCGGACTCCTGGACTATGAAGATACAAGATTGAAGACTCCGTCCCGTGTCCGGAAGGGACTTTCCTTGGCGTGGAAGGCAAGCTTGCCGATGCGGATATTTAGATCTCCTACCATTATAACCGACTCTATGTAACCCTAACCCTATCCGGTGTCTATATAAACCGGAGGGTTTTAGTCCGTAGGACAACATACACATCAGCAATCGTATCATAGGCTAGCTTCTAGGGTTTAGCCTCCTCGATCTCGTGGTAGATCTACTCTTGTACTACCCATATCATCAATATTAATCAAGCAGGGCGTAGGGTTTTACCTCCATCAAGAGGGCCCGAACCTGGGTAAAACTTCGTGTCCCTTGCCTCCTGTTACCATCTAGCCTAGACGCACAGTTCGGGACCCCCTACCCGAGATCCGCCGGTTTTGACACCGACATTGGTGCTTTCATTGAGAGTTCCTCTGTGTCGTCGCCGTCAGGCTCGATGGCTTCTACGATCATCGATAGCGACGCAGTCCAGGGTGAGACCTTCCTCCCCGGACAAATCTTCGTCTTCGGCGGCTTCGCACTGCGGGCCAATTCACTTGGCCACCTGGAGCAGATCGAAAGCTACGCCCCTGGCCGTCAGGTCAGATTTGGAAGTTTAAACTACATGGCTGACATCCGCGGGGACTTGATCCTCGACAGATTCGAGCCACTGCCGAGCGCGCCGCACTGTCCCGACGAGCATGATCTAGCTCTGCCACCGAACAGTGCCCTGGAGGCCGCACCCGCATCGGCTCCGATCCTTAATTCGGAGCCAACCCCGCCGATCGAGGATGGGCGGTTGGACGCCGCCTCGGGGGCTGCGATCCCAATGGCGATTGAGCCGAACACCAGCCCCGCACTCCGCAAGACTCGTGACTCCAAGGAGCCGGACTCCTTCCCGGACTCCGAACCCTCCGCGCCCCGGCCAATCGAATCCGATTGGGCGCCGATCATGGAGTTTACTGTCGGGGACATCTTTCAGCACTCGCCTTTTGGCGATATTCTGAAGTCACTGAAGTCTCTCTCTTTATCAGGAGAGCCCTGGCCGGACTACGGCCAGCAAGGTTGGGATTCGGACGATGAAGAAATTCAAAGCCCACCCACCACCCACTTTGTAGCCATTGTCGACGACTTAACCGACATGCTCGACTTCGACTCCGAAGACATCGATGATATGGACGCCGATGAAGGAGATGATGAAGAACCAGCGCCTACTAGGCCCTGGAAAGCCACCTCGTCATATCACATATACATGATGGACACCCCAAAAGAGGGAGATGGCGATGGAACAGCGGAGGATGACCCCTCCAAGAAACAGCCTAAGTGCCGACGTCAGCGGCGCCGCTCAAAATCCGCCAAAACAAACACGGTGATTCCAGCATGGGAGATAATAATACTCCGGAAAGCGCCGAAAAAAACCCCTCCAGCAAGATTTAGCACAGGAGGATGGAGAAACCAGCCCTCATGAGAGAGCGGCAGACAGAGAGGTCGAGGACGATCATTATATGCCTCCCTCCGAAGACGAGGCAAGCCTCGACGATGACGAATTCGTCGTGCCAGAGGATCCCGTCAAGTAAGAGCGTTTTCAACGCAGGCTTATGGCCACGGCAAGAAGCCTTAAGAAAAAACAGCAATAGCTTAGAGCTGATCAAGATTTGCTAGTCGACAGATGGACTGAAGTCCTTGCGGCCGAAGAGCATAAACTTGAACGCCCCTCCAAGAGTTACCCAAAGCGCAGGTTGCTACCCCAATTAGAGGAGGAAGCACTTGATGCGGCCGACAGGCCACCTCGTGGCCGCGACAGAGAGGCCTCTCGGCCCTCCACTCAAGCCGCACCCCGTACCAAGGCACGGGACTATGCGCCGGACTTACGAGACATGTTGGAGGAGAAGGCAAGACAAACAAGATCGATATATGGATCGCGTGGGCGCCCCACGGCTCGAGACGGCATCCGTCACGCCGGCCACAAATTCGGGAGGGCCGAACACAGCAGACAAGGCTCACTGGAGCTACGTCATGATATAGCCCAGTACAAAGGCGCCGCACACCCACTCTGCTTCACAGACGAAATAATGGATCATCAAATCCCCGAGAGTTTCAAACCCGTAAACATCTAATCATATGATGGCACAACAGATCCTGCGGTATGGATTGAGGATTATCTCCTTCATATCCACATGGCCCGCGGCGATGATTTCCACGCCATCAAATACCTCCCACTCAAGCTTAAAGGACCAGCTCGGCACTGGCTTAACAACTTGCCAACAGGATCAATCAGCTGTTGGGAGGACCTGGAAGCCGCATTCCTCGATAATTTCCAGGGCACTTATGTGCGACCCCCAGACGTCGATGACCTAAGTCACGTAATTCAGCAGCCAGACGAATCGGCCAGGCAATTCTGGACACGGTTCCTAACAAAGAAAAATCAAATAGTCGACTGTCCGGACGCTGAGGCCCTAGCAGCCTTCAAGCACAATATCCGTGACGAGTGGCTGGCCCGGCACCTTGAACAGGTAAAGCCGAAATCTATGGCAGCACTCACGACACTCATGACCCGCTTTTGCACGGGAAAAGATAGCTGGCTTGCTCGTAGCAACAATATAACCAAGAACCCTGGTAATTCGGACACCAGGGACAGCAGTGGCAGGTCGCGTCGCAACAAGCAGAAGTGCCGCATTAACGGCAACAATGCAGATGATACGATAGTTAATGCCGGATTCAGAGGCTCTAAATTCGGTTAGCGAAAAAAGCCATTCAAAAGGAATCCTAGGGGCCCGTCCAGTTTGGACCGAGTACTCGACCGCTTATGCCAGATAAATGGCACCCCCAAAAAGCCGGCCAATCACACCAACATGGATTGTTGAGTGTTCAAGCAGGCAGGCAAGTTAAACACCGAAAACAAAGACAAGGGGCTGCATAGCGATGACGACGAGGAGCCCCGGCCGCCGAACAACAGTGGACAGAAGGGTTTTCCCCCACAAGAACGGACGGTGAACATGATATACGCAACCCACATCCCCAAGAGGGAGTGGAAGCACGCGTTAAGGGACGTATACGCGATAGAGCCAGTCGCCCCAAAGTTCAACCCATGGTCCTCCTGCCCGATGACCTTTGATCGAAGGGACCACCCCACTAGCACCCGTCATGGCAGATTCGCCGCATTGGTTCTAGACCCAATTATTGACGGATTTCATCTCACTAGAGTCCTTATGGACGGCGGCAGCAGCCTGAACCTACTTTACCAGGATACAGTGCGGAAAATGGGCATAGATCCCTCGAGGATTAAGCCCACCAAAACGACCTTTAAAGGCGTAATACCAGGTGTAGAGGCCAACTGTATAGGCTCAGTCACACTTGAAGTGGTCTTCGGATCTCCGGATAATTTCCGAAGCGAGGAGTTAATCTTCGCCATAGTCCCGTTTCGCAGTGGTTATCACGCACTGCTCGGGCGAACCGAATTCGCTAAGTTCAATGTGGTACCGCATTACGCATACCTTAAGCTCAAGATGCCAGGCCCTCGAGGAGTAATTACGGTCAACGAAAACACCGAACGCTCCCTCCGAACGGAGGAGCACACGGCGGCCCTTGCAGCGGAAGTACAAAGCAGCCTCTCCAGGCATTTCTCCAGTCCGGCCACTAAACGATCGGACACCGTCAAGTGCGCCCGGAGTAACCTACAACAAGACTGCCTGGCACGATCCGAGCAGGCGAAGCAATGCGGCCCCAACCCCAGCCCTCGCAAAAAGGCGACGTCAGTACTTTGCGTACATAACTACGCTCTAGAGATACCATGGGCACAGGGGGAGGGGCACCATCACGGCACGCCCAAAACACGGCTTCAACCGTACCAGGGGCTGCCAATTTTTTAATTTTCTCTTACTTTCAGGACTCCACTCTTCGGAAGGCCTGTTCGGCAATTCAATTGCCGCACAAATGATGCAACAACCAGGGAAGCAGACAAGCCACGACGCATTATGGAACTCCCAGGTGGTCTCTATCACGAGCAGTATACCTGTCTCGCATATTATTCCGCAGCTTGCCCCTAGAGCGGACATGTTACATAGTCCAACCTTTTGCTTACCGAATTATTTGTATCATTCTGCTTTGATCGCAGCTCTTTTTAATAAACAATGCATAGCTTTTGTCTATTTTTGCATTACTCTTTTTTTAGTACTTATATATGTTCCTTAACGACATATTGCACCCGTACACTTTGGTACGGCTAAAATACGCCAGGGGCTTCAATACCCCTCAACATGGTGTGAGAAGTCCGAACACTTTAACAAGTGCGGCACCCCGAACTTATAGCATTATATGCATCGGCTCCGAATCATGTCTTGGGTCTATAGTTGGGTTTGCCCGGCTCCTATGTTTTGGTGCCTTACGTTTCGCTATATCGGCTAAGGTAGCACTAGGAGAACCACTGCAATTGTGCCCTGGTTGAGCTGGGTCGAGCACCTCAGTGGAGAAAGCTAAAACTGACCGTCATGATGAGGCGAGAGCTGGTCGCTGTTCGAGAGGTCTTTTCGAGGCCTTAAAGACTTATGCCGCTTAGGGCAAGGAGCCGGCTCTGTCCGGTCAAGGCGTGGATAGCGCCCCAAACTCGGTCTTCCGAATACCAGGGGCTTCGCCGAAATTTAAAATTATAGAATTCTATAGCTAAGTGAGAGTGTTCACGCATTATAGTCCGATTGCCTTGTTCGTTGGGCTGAGCGCCTCCCTCGAAGGACCCAAACATGGGAAAAAGAGCCCTCAGGTTTATCCCCGAACACCCCAGCACTAGCGGCACGGGGGCAGAAGCCGACGACTCGCCATCTCTCAGAATTGATAAACAGCCGCACAGAAGGTAATATTTTAAATTCAAACAGCATTGCTTAAGCGCATATGAACAAGTTTTCAGCGCACGGGACAAAATGAGCGAGTTTTATTAAAAAATTACATCCATAGAACATTCATCCGCCACAAGGCGGGCACCCTTCAGAACATCCTTATAATAATTTTCGGGCTTGCGATGCTCTTTCCCGGCGGTGGCCCGTCCTTCACAAGCTTCTCAGCATCCAGCTTGCCCCAGTGCACCTTCGCACGGGCAAAGGCCCTACGGGCACCTTCAATGCAGACAGAGCGCTTGATGACTTCGAGCCTTGGACAGGCCTCCACCAGCCGCCGCACCAGCCCGAAATAGCTTCCAGGCCGAGCCTCTCCAGGCCACAGCCGAACTATGAGGCCCTTCATGGCCTGTTCGGCCGCCCTGTGGAGCTCGACCAGTTGCTTCAACTGGTCGCTCAGGGGCACGGGATGTCCGGCCTTAGCGTACTGAGACCAGAACACCTTCTCCGTCGAGCTGCCCTCCTCGGCTCGATAGAATGCGGCGGCATCAGATATACTCCGAGGAAGATCTGCGAACGCGCCTGGAGAACTCTGGATTCGGGTAAGTAACAAGTAACTCACGCTTATGTGTTTACTTTGCATAAAGAATGCCTTACCCGCCGCTATCTTCTTCACCTCATCCAACTCCTGGAGGGTCTTCTGGGATTCGGCCTTGGCAGACTTGGCACTTTCAGTAGCCGCCGCGAGCTCGGACGCTCGCGTCCTTGAGTCACGCTCCAAACTCTCATGTTTTTCCATGAGAGCTTGGAGCTCTTGCCGACCTTGCCAACCTCGGCCTCATACTTTTCTTGCTCAGTGCGCTCCGCGGCCGACCTTTTCTCGGCCTCGAGCAGCGCTTGCTTCAGGGTCGCCACCTCAGACGTGGCCCCTACAATAGCCATGATACTCCTGTCATTTTTCGCAATTGCACCTTTTTATACACATTTATACAAGGTATTTCTTACCTTCACTGTCCTCGAGCTGCTTCTTGGCACATCCGAGCTCTTGCTCGGACCGCTCGAGGTCCTGCTTTAGCATGTCCACTTCCGCAGTCAGTGCGGCGGACGCCAGCAGGGAAGCCTGCACACGCATATTGACTTCTTTTTGTTAGACTCCTGCGAATTTTATTTGATCCTCTATTCGGCTTTTCTTCCTGAACGCCAAACAGAGCATGAGGGGCTACTGTCTATGCGGTAATGTTATTTACACATTCTTTACTTACCTCAAAGCCTGTTTAAAGGCTTGTACAAGCTTCAGTCACTCCGCTCTTGGCGGACTGAACCTTCTGGACCACGGCACTCATAATAGTGCGGTGCCCCTCGTCGATGGAGGCGCCTTGGAGCGCCTCCAACAGATTGTCCGGCGCCTCCGGTTGGACGGAGGTCGCCGGCGCGGCGGGCTTGCTCCTCTTGGAAGGAGTTCCCCGCTGGACTCTGGAACCTTTGAAGGTTCCGGAGCGGTGTCTGGCCTAGGGCCGGACTTGGAGCCCTGGGGGGTTTCGTCCCCTTTACTCCTGGAGTCCGGGAGGTCGCTTTGCGGCGCCTCCAGGACCACCTCCTCCCGGATTGGAACTTGCTGGGACAACACTTCGGTGTCGTCCGTAGGGCGGGGGGAGGAAGCCGTCGGAAGCGAGTTCACGTCCGACGAGTCCAATGAGCCGCTCGACGATGCGTCGAGCCGGTCTTTGGGTGGGCTGCATAAACATATCCGACATAAGGGAAAGCTGTGCAATAATCAAATACTATGAAATCACTCTGGTATCCGGATACTTACGATTTCTCCAGGGGCTTGGCCCTGGGCGGCCACTCCTCTTCACCGTCGTCGGCGTTGGTGGAGTAGTCCCGAGGAGGGGTTCTCGCCTTCTTGGACCCCTCGGCCTCCCCAGTTGGGGCGGCCTTCCTTTTCTTCCCTTCCCCCGCTGGAGGGGGAGGGGTTTCTTCTTCCTCCTCCTCGTCTTCACGGGAGGAATGCGCCTCGGAACCGTCGGATGATGGATCCGATGCCTCCTGGCACCGGGCACTCTTTCGAGTCCCCGCGGCCTTTTTCGCAGCCTTCTTCTCCGGCACCACATAGGGTGCCGGAACCAGCAGCTTCGCCAGGTGGGCATCGACTGGGTCTTCGGGCAAAGGTGCCGGACAGTCGATCCGTCCGGACTTCGCATGCCAATCATGTCAAAGGTAAGGGAGCTTAGATCCCGCACAGAGTTAAACTATGGAAAACTAGTGCCCTGTACAAAATACAAAAAGCTTACTGCGCTAGCGTGACGCTGCGCGCTGAATCCGCGATCCTCGGTAGCGGATGCGGGAGCGTCGGCGCCTTTGAAAAGCACCTTCCGGGCATCTTCGTACGTCGTGTCGAAGAGCCTGCTCAGAGTTTGGTGCCGCGCCAGATCGAACTCCCACAGGTTGAAAGCCCGTTGTTGACACGGGAGGATCAAGCGGATGAGCATAACCTGGACCACGTTGACAAGCCTGAGCTGCTTATTCACCAGGGATTGGATGCATGTTTGCAGTCCGGTGACCTCCTTTTGGCTGCCCCACGACAGGCCCGTCTCTTTCCAGGACGTGAGCCGCGTTGGGGGTCCGGACCGGAACTCGGGGGCTGCGACCCACTTAGGGTCGCACAGCTCGGTGATGTAAAACCATCCCGATTGCCACCCCTTCAGGATCTCTACAAAGGAGCCCTCAAGCCAGAGGACGTTGGCCATCTTGCCAACCATGGCACTGCCGCACTCCGCCTGGCTGCCGCGCACTACCTTCGGCTTGACGTTGAAAGTCTTGAGCCATAGGCCGAAATGGGGACGGATGCGGAGGAAAGCCTCGCCCACGACGATAAACGCCGAGATGTTGAGGACAAAGTTCGGGGCCAGATCGTGGAAATCCAGGCCGTAGTAGAACATGAGCCCCCGGACAAATGGGTGCAGAGGGAAGCCCAGTCCGCGGAGGAAATGAGGGAGGAATACCACCCTCTCATGGGGCCTGGGAGTGGGGATGAGCTGCCCCGTTTTGGGAAGCCGGTGCGCGATGTTGCTAGCCAAATATCCGGCCTTCCTCAGCTTTTTGATGTGTCCCTCCGTCACGGAGGAGACCATCCACTTGCCTCCCGCTCCGGACATGGCTGGAGAAGGTCGAGGTGAGGAGTGCGGACTTGGGCGCTGGAGCTCGAGTGCGCAAGAATGGATAGGCAAAGGAGGAAGAAGGCGTAGGTGAAAAGGTGGATCCTTATCCCCTTATATGGGTGGACGCAACTACATGTCCCCACCAGCCTGGTAAAACTCGCTTATCTCCCAAGTGCCGTAATCAAAGGCGCGGTTGGGTTACCCACGCCCGTATTGATGAGAATCCCGGAATAAGGGGACACGATTTCTGCTTTAACAAGACGTGCCAAGGAAACCGCCTCGCATAACGCGCTGAGATGGGACAGTAAAATGGTTCGAATAAAAGCTTGGCCGTGGTGTGATGTCACACTACAGAATACGTTAGCAGATTAGATTTGTGTAAATATTATTCTCTCTATGGCAATATGTGGAAACATATTTTGCAGAGCCGGACACTATCTTTGTGTTCGAAATCTTCTATGAAGTACTTGGAGGAGGAACCCGCCTTGCAATGCCGAAGACAATCTGCGCGCCGGACTCGTCGTCATTGAAGCCTGGTTCAGGGGCTACTGAGGGAGTCCTAGATTAGGGGGTGCCCGGATGGCCGAACTATACCTTCAGCCGGACTCCTGGACTATGAAGATACAAGATTGAAGACTCCGTCCCGTGTCCGGAAGGGACTTTCCTTGGCATGGAAGGCAAGCTTGGCGATGCGGATATTTAGATCTCCTACCATTGTAACCGACTCTATGTAACCCTAACCCTATCCGGTATCTATATAAACCGGAGGGTTTTAGTCCGTAGGACAATATACACATCAACAATCATACCATAGGCTAGCTTCTAGGGTTTAGCCTCCTCGATCTCGTGGTAGATCTACTCTTGTACTACCCATATCATCAATATTAATCAAGCAGGACGTAGGGTTTTACCTCCATCGAGAGGGCCCGAACCTGGGTAAAACTTCGTGTCCCTTGCCTCCTATTACCATCCAGCCTAGACGCACAGTTCGGGACCCCCTACCCGAGATCCGCCGGTTTTGACACCGACAGCCCCCCTCTGGTACTTCTTTCGCCCAATATCTTTTATATATTCTAAAATGTGCTCCCGTGAAGTTTCAGGACTTTTGGAGATGTGCATAATAGGTCTCTAATATTTGCTCCTTTTCCAGCCAGAATTCCAGCTACCGGCATTCCCCCTCTTCACGTAAACCTTGTAAAATAAAAGAGAATAGGCATAAGTATTGTGACATAATGTGTAATAACAGCCCATAATGCAATAAATATCGATATAAAAGCATGATGCAAAATGGACGTATCAACTCCCCAAGCTTAGACCTCGCTTGTCCTCAAACGAAAGCCGAAATCGAAAAATATGTCCACATGTTTAGAGATAGAGGTGTCGATAAAATAAAATACGGACATGAGGGCATCATGATCATTCTTAGAACAACACACACACACACACACACAGATATATATATATATATATATATATATATATACACACACTAGCACAAATGCCCGTGTGTTGCATCGGGTGAAAAAAAGCACACTTTCCTAATCCAATTGCTCAAGACCCTCTCTCATTCCATGACACACCGCCAGGCATGAGGAAATGAATAAACTCTTTGAAATCCTCCATCCTGCCATAAAAAAATGTACTGCAGAAAAATATAAACGTATTTCAGAAGTGTACTAAAGGTGTGTGGAATTTAAATCATAGAGATATCTGCCTGGTTGTGAGTATCTTTTCATGCCTTTGTTGGAGTTGCTTAATGATGCCCAAAACATATCGCATTATACCGTAAATAGTAAAGTCCATTTTAGTACAATGTTTTTTGCTTCACTACGGAGGTAACACGAATTTTCATGAAGCAATGTTGGCTAGGTTTAGGGATTGTGTAGCATAGCACTATTCGTGCCCAACAATCAAGCACCTATTTTTAACCGGTACTATCTTTTTCATTATAATTCTCAAAAATTTATTGTACATGAACAATAAATAAATAATTTCTTTATTATGACTTAGGCACAGTATTTTCTAACATAATTTTTCTCGGTGATTATAAACAATAAATAAATGATTCTAATATAATTTTCTCTCGAGTTATGGACAGGGTAAAACTTCGGTCATGGGATTATAGCTAGGGCAGAGGATGAATTTTTTTTGAGGGGGGGACTTTTGATTGATTTCTAGCTGGTTTACTTCTTTAATATCAATCCCAGAAATCTCTCCCTTTCCTTCTTTATTATCAATTCCCGGAATCCCTCCTTTCCTTCTTTGTTCTCTCCATTCTTCCTTATTAGGACACTTTCTTCTTTTTACGGGACGTCTGGCTTCCCACTTTTTTCCCGGAATCCCTCTTTCCTTGTTATTACGGGACAGCTTCCCACCTTTTTTTTTGCTTTCAATCCCAAATATCGCAATTGCATTTTGTTTCCAAGGTTCCCAAACGTAGCCATGTGCACATTGTTAGAAAATGGAGGAGCTAAATAACAACTGTAAGTTGAGCTAGGACAAGCTATACACTACATGATGGAATCACGTGGCTTAATCATGTTCTGAGGAAAGAGGATCATCATATTGAAGAACAAAGTTACTTAATTAATCACTGTTTTAGAGGAAAATGATCTGAAGGGCAAATGACAACAATGTCATCGCTCAAATGAACAACGTCATCCCATTACAGGCGGTGTCAGGTGAGTTTAGAGGTTAAACACATGGTGGAATTAACTTTACGTGGAGATGTTTGCTGCAAGGAGCTAAGGCTACATTTATAACTGGAACTATATAGGAACATTGTCAAATTAAATTCATCGACAAAAAAGCATGGCTGCACCGAATTGTGCTTTTGCACCAGATATCCTCCTATAATAAATTGAAGCAAACTATAAAGAAGTCACTTTAATCATTAGTGGTACAAAAAGTTCAGCAAGAGATTCTTTATTAGTGCTCCCAAACCCCTTGAATAGCACATCATTTCTCTGAACACCTGCAAAGTCTGCACCATCTACAAAAGGGTATAAAATATCTTACTATTAGTTTAATTAGTAATCAGATGATAATAATATGACACAACAGCAGATTTAGTTTACAATCTTATCTTATGGAAGTATTAGTAAGAGAACAACAGAGTTAACACTGGAGTTGGGACTGTGAACTATCTGCCACTGCAAGCTGACCACAACACACACATTACCATCGTGCACTAAGGAGGAGGGCCTGGACTGGATGAATTCTTTTTTTGTCATACTGACAACAGAAGAACAATGACAACAATATCTGTAGGATGGTACATACTTGTCCATTGGCACATTTAACTGGATCACGAAGATGTGATAACTTGTTACTTGGCCTAGGCGCTTACCTGGCCATGGGGAGTGTAGCGACGTAGCCGGCGTCGATCGGGCAGGGCAAGGCAGCGCAATCCTGGTGGGGGCAGTGCAGGGCGTCCATGCTATGCAGAAAAGATAACATCATAATCAACTTGCTCTTGTCTATCCAAAAACTCAGGTTTTGTGTAATCTATGTTTTCAGATAACCTTAATAAGTTGTTCTAAGTAACACGCTTCCTAAAATATCAAACTCATAATATAAGGTGATGGCAAAGCATTATAGTCAGGGTACAAATCCTTGGATGCCATCATAATTTATTGTCAGTTACCATAATAGACTGATAGTTACAAAGGATGCACACATGCAGACTACAATAATCCTTTGGTTCTTGTACAAATTGCGTGGGATATCAGACATGCTAAACAATAGGACTGTCAAATTGAAAATTAAGCCAGAGGTTGCCAAACACAACTGGGCTTGTCAAATGAATATGTGAAATCAACTCGTAAGCTCATGATATTTTTCAATCAAATACAAACAACAGAATTATTTTAGCTGGGCTAACAGATGAACAAGATAGATAACAGCGAATAAGCTGACAGGCCATGCATTACAAATTTGATCAAAATTCCACAAATTTCATAGGCAGTATATACAGCCGGTGGGAATAAATACTAATCGAAGTTGTACATCGGAATCACAACTGGAACCTACCTGTGTTTCCGTTCTGAAAATTGTAGCCTATGTATTATAAAACTATTTTATTCTGCACAGGGGACCAAACCGTGTACCCCCATCCACCCCTTGCTCAAAGATTTTCTGCTCTTTTAAGTCCTGGATAGCAAGAAAGAAGACTATTGGAGATGGTTGAGCTGATCTCATACTTGAAGCATGAATGCCAACTATCATGGCATCGTTTTATACATTAGAACATCTGGAAGAAAACACGAACGATTGTCCTATTCATAAATTTTCATAAATGCAGGATCAATAAAATCAAGTTTCGAGTAACCTTTTCAAAATGCAGTTTTTGATGTTCCATGTTATTTTCCAGGGTAGAAATCACCCGAGATGAACGACATACCAGATCAAAGAGGAGTGTTGCTGGCAAGTTCCTTTGACCTGCTCGATCTAGATCATCGGCTCAATCCTGCTGATAATCCATGATGTTCTCTTGGGAAAGAGAAAACAAGAAGAGGGCCGTTGCACCTTGCCAAGTGGGAGGCTAGATGATCCACTGAGCCATCTGCTTTTTTCCTTCTCAACATCAAACTTGGGCTTCCATGTCTTCTCCAGGATAGAGGTGGCTGCCTTCTAATCATCGGCAAAAAGAATATTGCCATAAACGATGCCATCATGCATTGTCCAGATCTCAATTCCAATAGCAGCAATTGGATCAAAGTCAGGCTTGTCAAGCTCAAAGTACTCAGGGTTGGGGATATCTTGGGGCTTCCAGATTCCCTTGTAGCTGGGGTTGTCAATCAGGGGCGCATGCCACTTGCCTTTGTAGGAAGGATTCTGCTTCATCGGCCTCTTCCATTCACCACAACCAGGTGCCTCTTCACACTTGGTGAGTTGGGGTTGTCAATCTTTGGTGCTTCCCATTCGCCATCCTCCTCCTCATCCCACGACATAGGCAACCTCGGTGGCCTATAGATCCACCTCGGCCACTGAGCGAAGGCAGAGGGAAGGACGAACACGTCAAGGAGCAGCAAGAAATCAAAATCAAAGCGGGCCAAATTGGCGGAGGGAGGCGGACGGGCGCAGATCTCGCGGCTCGGCGGCTCACCTTGTCTTGTGTGCCGGCCTTGGCCTCATCGTCTGTCGCCGCCGCCTCATCGTCCTCGGGGAAGGCGAGTGTGGTGTCCGGCCTGGCGACGCCCTCGCTACTATCGTCATCGGCCGCGGGCTTCTCGTTCGGCGGCACCGCCGGGGCCTTCCTCGGCCGGCGCCGGCCCCACAAGGGGATCTCCGCCCACGCCTCCTGCTGCTGGTAGCGGCAGCGGTTGCTGGCCCACACGATGGACAGCAGGTCCACAAGAGCTCACCGAACTCTCCTCCCATGCGCGTCCTCTCCCAGCCGCCGCGGCCGCCATGGATCTCGGCGAGCGAGCGAGGACTTGGGTGGGCTTCTGTGGTCGATGGAAGAGCAGGGGAGGAGGCGGAGGTTTGGTTGTTTTAGCAAAACGTTTTTCAGACTAGCCACTTTAAAAAGGGAGTGCGGGTTTAATATCAGAAACTACAGGGTCTCTTTTGTAAAAAGCGCGCGACGGTGAACCCGGAGACTCAATCGGTGCTTTATTATTAGGGAGAGATTGCCATATGATCTCCCATGCTAAAGTAACAATTTATTCGCATACTCAAGTATGAATCAGAAACTTCATTGAAAACTAACAAACTATAATCTCAGTCATTGAAGCAATTGCAATTTATCATAATATAGGAAAGAGTCAATATAAGAGGTTCTCAGCAAGTTCACAAACTCAACCATCATTTAGTCTTTCACAATTGCTAACATTGATGCGATATTTATGGTTATGAAGTTTTAATCAGACACAAAGAAAGATAGGGGCTTATAGTTTTGCCTCCCAACTTTTTACCTCAAGAGTAATGTCAACAATAATAGTTCATGAAAATCCACATCCAATCAGCCATATATATCAGGATCTTTCCAACACATTGTGCTTGCCAAAGGATAAAATGTAAAAAGGAAAGGTGAAGATCACCATGACTCTTTGCATGAAGTATGCGACAAGAATAAAAGATATGCCCTTCACTACTGGAATCAGCTACTTTGCCATCTGCCAGCTCTTTGATGTCCGCTAGCGGACGGCAAAGATGCTCTTTGCCATCAACTACCTGAAAGCAGACGGCAAAGAACAGGCTGATGGCAAAGGCCATCAGCCTGTTCTTTGCCGTCTGCGAGCTGATGGCAAATAGGGAGGGGGCCCCACTGAGGAGCTGGTTAAAAAATACTTAACGGCCCCCCTCTTTGCCGTCCGCTAGCGGACGGCAAAGCGCACATTAGCGGACGGCAAAGGTGGCGGACGGCAAATATTAAACGTATCTAACGGCCGGCGCGCCCCACCCCCCATCTC
>NC_041382.1:739157040-739160478 GCF_002162155.2 Triticum dicoccoides
CATCGACACGACACCCCGACCCCCCGACCCCGAAACAGCACCCCGACCCCGACACGGCACCCCGACACCGACAGGACACCCCGACCACCGACACTTCCCGAAAAGGTGTTCTTTGGCCTTCCAGAGGCTGACGGGGTCATATATTTGTGAATTATTAGTTAGGTCATATATTTTTCGATTTTGTTATGAAAAACATCATATATAATTGTGTTGATCGTGTAGTTTTAAATGTGCAGTTGTTTCATCGCTGCGAGGTTTGGTGTTCGACGACCTTGCCGTGCGTTTGACGAGCTCTGCCCCTTCGTTCGTGGGTGAGCACAAATGACAAGTCCTCCTCCCCCATTAATTATTTGATCTATTCCGATGAAACTTGATAGCTAGCTATATATGTGTCTTGAATCATCAGTATGCGTAACCAATATGTGTCTCCCGTTTGAAAGCATCATAGTTATAAATATGCATGCATTTGCATATTTATAACCTTGATTCTTTCAAATTGTCCAATGCTATCCATGGACAGCCCGAGTATGTGTAGATTGGGTTTTCCCATATGCTTTGCTCCGGATCCGACGCATATATTTCGTCAGTGCCTCCCCTGTTGTTCTCCGGGTACACATCCTCTCTGTTTATTGCAGAGACGTGTATCAGGAGAACAGCGGGGAGGTGCTGCCGAAATTTTGCGTCGGATCCGAAGCATAGCATGGGAAAATGAACCCAATCTACACATACACGGGTGGGATTAGGAGCTGTCATTACCTATTAGAGTGTAGGTTGCATGGACGGACAAAGTAGATCAAGTAATGAATATATACATGGTGAATTACATATATAATTGTTGTGTGCCCAGTAGCTCTGAAAGTCAAGATGAGTGACCGTGCGTGGATGTATACCGGTCACACTGGTCAGAACAAATGGAGCGCTGAATGGTTCACAAAAACTAAGGGGTTTGTGCAAGCCGCATTTGCAAATGGCCAAAATAAAACTTGGTGCCCCTGTTTCCGGTGCGGCAATTGGGAAAAGAAGACAGAGGCTGTAATGAGCAAACACCTGCAGAAGAGTGGTTTTACACCCGATTATACGGTGTGGACATTTCATGGTGAGTCTGCCCAACGTGACCGAGCTGAGGTGGATCGTCGTCGCACCGACGAGCATGGTACCGGGATGGAGAACATGGTGCAAGGCTATGATGATGCTCGGGATTCGGACGAGGAGATGGAGGAATCTGCAAAGGCCTTCAATGAAATGTTGGAGTCTTCGAAACGTCCGCTCCACAAGCACACTGAGCTTTGTCAGTTGGATGCCATCTCACAAGTAATGGCTCTGAAGGCTTAGTTCAACTTGGGCAGAGAATGCTATGACGCAATTATGATAGTATTTGGACGCTTTCTACCCAAAGGCCATGTAATGCCTGCAAACCTGTACCAGTCGGACAAAATCCTCCGTGCACTGAAGATGCCCTATGAGAAGATACATGCCTGTGAGAAAGGATGTGCCTTATTTAGGCTTGACTATGCGGACTTGAACTATTGTCCCATTTGCAATTCATTCATCATACTAGCTTTAGCCCTTAAATTACTAATTTACTTTGTTTCTCTCTTTCAGGCACGCTACAATAAGGCGGATAAGGTGCCAGAGGTGTACGACATGTATGCCATGGCCCACACTGGCCCTTACAAGAAAGTCAAGGCATTCTCTGCGTCTGACCTCGATGATCCAAAGAACTTCACCAACATCTCCGCCCACGACAAGCTCGTGCAATATAGAGATCAGGGGAAGGCGAGGAAAGGGGAGGACTTTAACCCGAGCCAGGGTCCCATTGATACAGAGCTGCTGATGATATCTGGTGGCGGGAGGTCCCATGGCTCCATAGCCATGGGAGATGGACTTATCCATTGTCCTAGCACTCTCCCGGAGATCAAGGCGCGCCAGTCGAGCTCCGCTCCTGAGATAAGGCCTCGTGAACGGCCAGTCCAACTCGCCTTCAAGGTTAGTTATACGTACTCAACTATCTTTCTCCATTACATTGTCTGCGCTTCCATCAATGATTACAAATGGTCATGTGAGTGGTGTTGCAGGCTGCTATACAGAGTGAGAGAGATAGAACGGAGAAACTTCTGGCAGAGGCGGCGGAGAGGCAGCGGGAGTTGGAGGAGAGGACGACAAAGATGTTGGAGGAGGAGAGGGCACGGAATGACATGCAGGCAAGGGCCATGTACGAGCTCCTTGTGGTAAGTTTCTTCTGCAGATTACTTGCTAGTCTTAACATTTGAGTCTCATTACTAACTAGTATGACTCTGTTGTGAAAACCAAATGTGCAGTCTGTGTGCGAGAAGTCCGGTCAGACCGCTCCGTCGATGCCAGTGATTGCTCCTGGGAGCATGGTGAGTTTAATTTGAATGGACATTACTTGCTAGTCTTAACATTTGAGTGTCATAATGCTAACGAGACATTGGAAATGATCTTTGGTGCAGCTTAACTCCAGAAACACATCGCACGATCCTTCTCCAGCTACCGGCGAGAGCCAGCCCGCTCCTTCTCCAGCTACCGGCGCGAGCCAGCCCGGTCCTACACCTCCGTGATCATGGTAAGTTTCTCTAGTGTTTTGCTTAACAAATGCATAAAGACCTAGACTTAGCTTTATTTCCTCCAATATGCTTACCATAATGACCTAGAGTTAGCGTCTTTTCCTCCAAAATGACTTAATAAGCTTACTGACCTCATAAACCATCCATTCTACCTAAGTTAGCTCTAAAACGATATGTACTTAGCTTACTTATGTCAAAAATTGCATAATTAACTTAGTTAGCTCATAAACGATCCATTTTACCTAGGTTAGCTCCAAAATGACCCATCTTACCTAGGTTAGCTTATAAATGATCCAGTTTATCCAAGTTAGCTCTAGAATGACCCAATTTACCTACAGTAGCTCCTAAACGATCCATTTCACCTAAGTTAGCTAAAAACGATCCATTTCACCTAAATTAGATCTTAAATGATCCATTTCACCTAAGTTTGCTCAAAAAAGATCCATTTCACCTTAGTTAGCTCAAAAACACCTTAGTTAGCTCATAAATGATCCATTTCACCTAAGTTAGCTCATAAATGATCCATTTCACCTAAGTTAGCTCAAAAACAATCCATTTCACCTTAGTTAGCTCAAAAAGATCCATTTCACCTTAGTTAGCTCATAAATAATCCATTTCAACTAAGTTAGCTCATAAATGATCCATTTCACCTAAGTTAGCTCAAAAACAATCCATTTCACCTTAGTTAGCTCAAAAAGATCCATTTCACCTTAGTTAGCTCATAAATGACCCATTTCAAGTAAGTTAGCTCATAAATGATCCATTTCACCTAAGTTAGCTCATAAATGATCCATTTCACCTTAGTTAGCTCAAAAACTATTCATTTGACCTTAGTTAGCTCAAAAATGATCCA